>NC_086226.1:51330002-51630002 GCF_035770615.1 Melospiza melodia melodia | reverse complement strand
GGCTGGCATTACTGCAGTAAACACTTCAGTGGAAGTGTAGTATTGGATAAACATAAAATTGTTTGGCAGAGAATGGGTAATCAAATATTCCTGCAGGATATAATTAGTTCACTACTCTGACGGCCTGTATAGTACAGTTTGTCAGTAGCAGATTCACAGCACGTCTTGCCTGCTTCACAATACCAGGACATCACCGTCTGGGATGTGGAAACAAAGAGCCTTGTCTCCTAGCTTAGAGATATTGTAGCATCTCTATTTCGGTTCAAAGGGACCTCAGGATATTTCCAGCTCAGCCTCCTGCTCAAAGCAGGGTTACAATGAGATCAGATCCAGTTGCTTAGGATTGTGTCCAAAAGGAATGGGAAAATCTCCATGGAAGGACACAGCACAGTCTGGGCAGCTTGTCCCAAAGCTTATTTGCCCTCTTCATCAGTACGCAATGAACACATTATGGCAAACCTCCCAGCTGCTAGTGATTTCACTGCCTATCTGGTACACTCTATGAACAAGACACAGCAGGGCAGGGCAGTAAGAAGATACAAAAATTACATTACTTAAGTGCCTTTCAGCCAATCAAAATTATGTACCAAACAGACTTCTGTTTCAAATGTCAAGGAAAGATGCACAGAATGATCTGCAAAGCTGATTTAAAATTTCAGTTCATGCACTGAAGGGCTGATCTGCTGTGGTAGGAAGTCATGGTACAATTTCCCAGGAACTATTAACTTATGTTGGAAGAGAGGAATTAAATTTGTCAGAAGAAAAAGAAATTCTGCAGCAACTCAATGCACTCTTAAAAAAGAACCAAATGGGAAAAAAGTTCATGGACCATAAGGAAAACTCAAAACACATGGACAAGCCAATTTAATCTTACCTCAGCCTCACAAAGTGCCCGTAGACCCTGTAATACTATGGCAGCGGGTGAAGCTTGATCAGGTTTTGTGCATTCATTTAATACCTGGGAAATTGCAGCCAACATGTCTGCTCCATGCTGGTATGGTCTAAAGGAAAAAAAAAGAAAATAGAAGGCAATATTCAAACATACATACAAGTTATAATTTATACACAAAAATTTATTAATTGCTGGTTTTATTTAAGCGACAACTAAAACTGCCTAGAACTGGGAGTTCACACACACACACAAAAAAAAACATACAAGGCGGATATGACAGAGTGCTCTAAAGGCTGAGTGACATGGGGAATTAAATCAGCAGCCATCAAGTTCCAAATAAAAGATCACTGAGTGGTTAAGTTGTAGAAGGTTTTGTCTAAGTATGTTGTGTTCAGTAAAAGATCATGTCATTCAAGAAGGGACAGAGAATGGAAGTCCAAATGTACTATTTTATGATTCTTTGTTGCAGTCTCCTGCAAGTAGTCCCTACTGTGTATTGGTGGAGATTCTGGCACCAAATGTTTTCTGTCCTTTTTACATCAGATAGCTATGTTTTCCCTTTTCTTTTTTTTTTTTCTTCTGCAATGCCAATTGTCTTTCCCTCAGTGACTGTATGGGCTGCTTTAGCTTTCCAGTCTTTTAACTATCCATTCAATTTTATTGGGCTGTGGGTGGCAAGGTGTTGAACAGTTCCTCATACTACCTCTGTAAGGGATTATGGTAAATGGTATCTGGTAGGTGATTTATATGCATGGTAAATTGTGACTTGTCTATTTGTTCACACTTTCTTCAAAATAATTTCTAAATGCATAAAAAAAGTGCATACACCTGAACTCCAGCTATACCACTTAACTGGCAAAAAGAATTCTATGGGTACATTGAGATTTCTCTCTTTTCACTTTAAAAAAAGAAATTTCTCTCTTTTCACTTTAAAAAAACTTATTGAAAAACACTGTCTGGCAAAATAGAAGAAAGTTGAAGAGGTAAAGGAAAAGGTATTTTCTTTAGGAACTTGTTTTTAGTTGATACTTAAAATTTATTTGAATCTGCTCAGCTGTTAGTAGCTGACCTTCAAGAAAGCAAAAACTGGAACTCAAGACAGGTGACAAACAAAAAAGATAATATGGTGCACATAAAACCAGGCAGTAAAAACTAACGCATTTAAAAATACTCTTTACAGGAACTCTAAATTATTACCAAGTACTGATATTCATGGATTGTTAGAGCTGGAAAGGTTCAATGTAGTATCCAGTTAGACCTGCACAACAGTGCTCTGTGGTACTATACCTGAATAAAGACCAAAAAATGTACATGTGACAAAATATGGTTTTCAGAAAAAAAATTCTATCTTTCTTTGAATAGATCAAAAGAGACAATTAGTTCTTTCTTCTGCTTGTCATTTATCCCTTTTTTAAATCTGGAAGTGTTATGCCTGAAGTGTCTACCTAGGACGAGTATAAGATGCATCTTCTGTTCCAGATAAAGATAATTTAATTTTAACAGTATTTTGTGTGTGCATTCTATTAGTCATAATAGAAAACCCCAAACTTAGTAGCTGCTCAGATTAGCAATGCCTGTGTCAGTACCTCAACTTGAGAAATATTACTCACAATTAATGTAGCAGAATAAGAAAAAAAAATGTCGTAGCTTTTCTGAAAACAACTCTTTCCCTTAAAAAGATATAAGATAGGTAACACTTGCACTTACCTCAGCCTACATATATCTCTTACACAAGCAGCTTTAGCAATCAGCTTTTCCCATTGAGCATCTTTGTCAACAGACACAGAGGACATATCAGACATTGCTAAGAACTTCTGCAGTTCTGGATAAATTCGATCCTAGAAAAGATTTCATTTCAAATGATCACCACACTTTTAAAAGCGCGACCAGATCTTCAATTGGTAGCACTTCTAAAGGACTTCTGCATACCACTTTGATTTTTATTATTGCATACCATATTTTGCCTTTTTTCACTATTCGTCTCTAATGCTTCATTGAGATTGAACTGGCTTTTGTAGACTAGGTCTCTATTGCATCTTTAAAAAAATCAGAAGCAAAATATTGTGCTGATTTGTCTGAGATAGAGTTAATTCTCTTTGCAATGGCTGATATAGGGCTGTGTTTTGGATTTGTGTTGAACACAGTGGTGATAATATAGAGATGTTTTCGCTATTGTTGAGCAGGGCTTACACACAGCCAAGACATTTTCTGCTTTTCATGCTGAGAAGGAAGTTGGATGCTAGTGAGGTTGGGAGGAGACACAGACAGTTGGGGTCAAACTGATCAGAGGTATATTCTAGACCATATGACATCATGCTCACGATATAAAGTGGAGAGAACAAGGAGGAAGGGGGAGATATTTGGATTGATGACATTTGTCTTCCCAAGCCACCATTACACATGATCTCTCTCCTGGAGACAGCTGAACACCTGTCTGCCCATGCACAGCAGTGAATTCCTTGTTCCGTTTTGCTTGTTTGCACAGCTTTTGTTTTCCCTATTAATCTGTCTATCTTAACCAACAGTTTTCTTTCTTTCACCTTCTGATATTTCTCCCCAGTCTTACTGGTGGGTGGGGGTGTGAGTGAGTGGCTGTGTGGTACTTGGTTGCTGGCAAGGGTTAGACCACAACACTAAGACCTTATTCTTACTGCATATAATGAAAAGCAGAAAGTCATCCTTCAAACATTTTTTTTTCTAATCGCAGTTTGAGATGTCATGAAATGAAAATAAAGTTCCATGAAAGACATACTATTTAAATATTCTACTAGAAGATCACTGCAGACACCATTAACACCATTTACTTCATAGTGCTGATAGCGACATACTAGTAGAAGCAATGTTCCACAATTATTTTCTTCCTTGGTTAATGGTAATAAAGTTTTTCAAGTGAATTTATTATAGTGACACTACAAGAAGTTTCTAACCTGTCTTTCCCATAATGATGTCATCAGCCGTGAGGCAATTGCTCTGAGCTTAGCTGTGCTCCCCAGCATGTGTATGGCACGTAGAATCTGAGCTACACAAACCTGAAAGAAATTTTTAACCAAGTGTTTTTGTTATTTTATATGTCCAAGGACAAAGAATAATGTACAAATCATTATTTTACAATCAAGTACAATCAGGAAAAAACTTCTAAATGCAATATCAGAAATAAACTGAAAGCCATTTTCCAAAAATCTTTAGCAAATAACAAGCCCAAGAGCATCCTCTCATGACATATATAATGATCATATGGTGCAGACAGTAAAGTGTAATGTACGTTTAACTTTAAAACAATTATCATATCCCATCCAAAATACTACAAAGTCATACAAAAGCTTAAAAATAAGTTAAGCAAGATATACACTGCTCAGTCTAAACAGTTTTTATAAATTAATGACATTTTATCGATGCAGTTTTCATTTTACTAAAAATCTTTCATTCTGACCTTATGTACACCAAGTGTAGGCAAAGTATACAATATCTCCCTGTAAAGTGCAGGCTCCAAAGGTCTTCCCAATTTAAATATCAGAACAGGGATCAGATTTGGGACCTAAAATAGAACAAATTCAGGAAAGAAATTGAAATTTGCCAAATTTGCCAACATGACACCTTAGAAAAGACAATGAACTTGTCCACACATATTAGAAAATCGTAACTTTTATGCATTTTTTTGCATATGAGAAACCTGTTACATAATACAATATAATTTATTGTATTCTTACTGTATGGTACAAAACTTCCAGAGAGCTGCTGCAGAAGTTACAATAAAGGAGACTCATATATCTCCATTCGCTTTTAAATCAGATTTTCTGTATTTTCACACAAGCAGGTGCTACAGTTGTTTTCTTGTGCATCTTCTTATCACTGTGTGATTAAATTTAATCTTAAATTACATCTACTCATGATGCCATTTTTTATGACTACTTAAAACACAAACATACAGAAACACACAAATATATATGCTATTTATATATTTTATATATATATACATATGAGTGGTTTATACAGATACTGGTTAAAAAGCAATGGAAAATTCTGCTACAACATTTGTTTCAACATGCATTTTTACATGAGCAGATGATAACATTTTTCACTGTAAAAAGATCTCTCTCAGTCCATAGGAAGAATAATAATTAATAATTCAAGTGCTCTGGGATTTTGCATACGTGGCTCTATTCTGGTTCCAAGTCAGAGGCCAAAAAAAAAAATGTTTGTTCTACAAGTCATCATTATCTTTACAGTTCAGCAACGGTGAACTGGTGCTTCCACAGACTTAAATTATGTTCTGGAATCTGCATTTACCACCTAATGAATAAACTATAATGCATTAGTTTTTTCCATTTTCCAAATAGGATTTGACATACTTAAATAGAATAAATCCCTTCATAAACAGAACAAACAAACAAAAAAATCCAGATTTTTGTGGAATTGACTAGTCTTCCTCTTTTTCTATTTCTCAAAATTGTTGTCTACCTTCTATAGAATCAATCATCACCCTATGACCTGCCTAGAAAAAGGACTGGCTTTAAAAAAATATTTCAAAGCACAATCAATTAAATGAGGCTGAGAATTTGGGGTGGTATTCATTTGAACAGATTTTCACACCCAAACTGAATGCATCTTCCCAGTGGCAACCTCCTTTCCTTTTCTTTCAAATTTTTGGATTTAAGAAAAGTTGAGCAGTTTTACAGCTTCTGTTGTGTCCTGATTTTGGCTAGGCTAGAACTAAATTTCTTCACAGTACCTTGTCAGCAATGATTTGACAACAGAATAGTGTTGAAAACAATGATGACATTATATTCTTTAAAACAGGAAAGGGCATGAGGGAAGTAAGTTATACCACCTCTCCAGCATATGGCAGAATTGGTCTGGTCCCAGGTAAAATTCAGCAATAAGATTAAATGTTAATGTCTGCATTAACATTGAAACACAGAAAAGTGAAACCTGCACTCAAAAGATGATATTTAAATTGCTGCCCAACCTTTTCTTTGCACTCCCTAACTGTAATGATTTGTTTAAGCTAGTCTCTGCTGTTGTATTTCCCTGCTTTATTCATGCTAAAGAGACGACAGCACTGCCTGAGAGAAAATTACGTTTGTAAGTATACATGAAGAAAACTAAATAGTTCCTGATTAAAGAGAACTCAAAATAAGACTTGAGTGCCAAAGGCTCAACATTCTTCCAGCAAGAACCTGTTTTGGTTAAACCAAGCCTTAGGTAATGGGAAGGTTGCACAGAAACCAAATAATACAGGTAGACAAAAAGTTTCCTTGAATATAGGAGACCTGATACAGGAAAGCAGGTTTTATTTCTGGACATCTGTTGTACCTTGAGTGTCAAGAAAAAAACATATCATCTGATTTACTGTTACCTAAATCTTTGAAAGATAAAAGGTAAACTTCAGGGTGATAAGTAAGCAGTGGGCATTGGCTATCTTTGGGGTAGAGGTAAACATTAACCCTGCATCACCATGTTAAGTTTCAAAATTCTCAGGGAGGTCACACATGCTCCTCTATTGATTTACTGATACATAAGCTTTTCATACAACTGTTAACATGTTTAATAGGGAATAAATGTCTTCTAATAAAATTATCCAAAAAGTGTCATATGCAGCGGACTAACTGGAAGGGTCTCAACTCAGAGGATAAGAGGATTTTGTCAATTCTTTAAATCATATCCATCCCTGATCAATGCTGTGCTGGGCAAATAGGCTATATAAGACAGCAGTAGAGATGACATTATAATGATCAACATCCTTACCTAAGTTGCTTACTTCCTGTCTCTTGCCATAGTACCCCTTCTTGCCAGAGGCAGGTTCTTGAGCAACTCAGTTTCATCTTAAGCTAGTTCTCTAGTCAATAGACTACTTTGTTAATTTTTCTCAGTTGTAGCTACACTGGACTACATATCAGCAGTGAAACCAAATGATATTAAAAAAATGACATTCATAGTCCTTAGTTATAATAGCATTCAAACCCTCTTAAGTCATTCTGCTTAAGCCCAGTCTTAAGCAGCTAGGTGGGGAATCTCATTTCAAGTCTGTGTCTACATTAATTACCTTGTTATGAAGTTTACTCTACAGTAAATGTATATTAAATCAAAGTTCTACAATTGCTTTTACACTACCATCTAGTAAATAGACCCTAAGTTCGATTTACAAAATTCTCCAGAAACATTTACGCATGTGCTACTGTAAAGACAGTCAGAAACTTCTTGAGAAGTATTATCCTTTACAGTCTGTTTGTTTTGTCCTGTATATTTCAATAGTAAGATTAGGAAAAACACCAAAATGTTCTGGTACAGCAAAGCTGCTCCTCTCTCCATCTCCCTCATATACTGGACAAAACAATGCAGAGATTAATTTAAATATTAAATTTATGCTACATCTTCATCAAAGGCATCAAGCTCCACAAAGTTCATATGACAATTCACTAGCTCCCAGTAGGCAGGAACCAGCTTCAGAACAGGAGCCATGCTGCCTGTCAACACTGGTACCAGAGGATGCAAAATTAGGTCAAGACTGCCATTAGGAATCTCAAAATGGGTTTTGACATCACATTTTTTGGTTTTAAAACTGATTTGCATCACAAAAATGATGCTGATATTTCTCAACAATTTTCCCTTTTAAAATAAAACTAAACATGTGTGACAAAAGGATATTATACAATAAATACACCTTAGAAGCATTCTCTGCCATTTGGTGGCATGACTTCTCTTTCCTGAGCTACAGGACAACTGCTCTTTTTCAAAAAGCACAAGCTAAGGGAGAATAGCAGGTTACATCTCTGCACTGAATTTGGTCAGATAACCATCAACCTAGCTGTCCAGTAGGCAAGACAGTGAAATGAGAAGATTTCTGAAAGCATACAGCATTTTGGCATTTCTTGCTTCAATGAACAAGACAAAACTACAGGGCAATTCAGGCAAATGAAGAAACAAGATTTTCAGATAAATGCATAAATGTAGCTAAGTTTCTTTTTATAAAACTATAAAATAAATTTATCTCACAAATGAGAAGCACTTTTTAGAAAACACAAGCTAGTTTTCAAAAGTTTCATGTACTCTAGCAGGATCCTAATCAATAAGTTACAATCATGAAGAGTCTGTCCACAAGCTCAGACTATGACATGATTCTTTCCCTACTGCTACTTGCTAAAGTTTGCATAATGAATCTAACAAAAAAAGCATCAGGCACCACCTGAACAAGACAAATTTTGTTTAATATATCCTTAAACATGTTTTCTACATGAATAAAAATGTATTTTACATTTTTCGGTATTAATGCACTCCCAAACCCCAAAGAACAGAAAATAATGCATCTTCAGATGAACTTCTCAGAAGGTGCCATTTACCACTAAAATAGTTCATTTGAGCAGTTGAAAGACCATAAAGAATGCATGACCTCTATAGACTCATAATCTCAAATAACAGTAATAACTCTTGTGCTATATCCACCAGTGACCTCAGTCAGATTATTTAATTTCTTCTCCTTGCAGCACAGCAACGGTTTCACAGAGTGAAATAACAATTTCTGAACAAGACAATTCATCCAATTAGAAAGACCAGTTAAGTCTTCCATGTGTCTCTGCAGCATGTGCAGAGAATTTTACTTCAGAAAGTCTAACAACCCACATACTACTCTTCATTCCTCAGTCTAGAAAATTCTTCTGGGCTTTCTTCTATAGTGAAAGTCCAGAACTACTACTCCAAAATGTTTCAGTTAAAACCATTACCTTGCATCATAAAAAGGCTTTTACTCAGTGAGGAAAGAAGAGATACATGTAGAGAAACATTCTGTAGCCTCCCTTCATGGAGAGGATAATGGAAAAAAAAAAAAAACTGAAACAAAAATAAAGCATAACCAGAACAATGTCTGCAAGAGCAATTATGATATAATAATTAAGCCCAGTGATGTTTTTTAACTGCTCCATCAGTTTAGATAATAGACTCCTTATAAAAACAACAATTTGGTGTGAAAATAGGAGCTACTGTTGTGAACTCTGAAGAATTGGAATAAACATGAAAGCAATCACTCTTTCTGGCTCCATTTTGTTTTGAAACACAATTCTTCAACTGGATTTTGCAAGGGAATCAACTATGACTTTTCAATTCAATATCCACAGCTACAACAATTGTGTCCCTTTGTGAACAACAGCAGCAGAATTCTGTGACTGTCTAGATCACTAAAAAAACCAAACAACCAACAACAAAAATCCCCATCACATAATTCTTTTTATGCTATGACTTTCACCATGACATCTCAGCATTTTTACATACTCTGCTGGAGTACACGTAATTCAGTAGCTCCAAAGTAGATGCTTCTTAATTTTACCCTTTATTTGTTTAACTTCTGCAACATTAAGTGCTGAAGTAGTAGCTAGTAATCGTCTAGCCCATGTTTACTTTGATTTGGACATGATTCAAAGTATTCAGAATATACCTGTTACAAATATCTGGCTTTAAACTGAGTGTTGAAGTGCCCCCAACACCAAAGGAACAGATTCAAGTTAATATAAATGTGACTGTCTAAAAATAAGATTGGGCTTAACAACCACTTTTTGTTTTCTTCTTTCCATTCCTCTCCTCTGACTTCTTCAGAACAGCCTTCTAACTACTACACTGCACACCACCTCCCACAGCATCCTTCAGAAAGTACCCTAAGGAAGGAACTGAAAACTCAAAATGTCTAACAAGTTTGTTATGATGAGTTTTTCACTTTCTTAACTTACATTCCAACCACTTACTTCCACCATATTTTATAAAGCATCATTTATTTCTGTGGAACTGAATAAAACACAGAACAAAATATAGCAATTTCTGAAGTATAATTTTGCCATCAGTATGTTAGTGTTAGTTGCCATCACCCTGCTGACTGAGTTTATTAAAGTAATCAGTTATATGCTCCATGCAAGAACTTCAGTGTTCTCTCTCGCTGTACTGTTATTGCAAGAGAAAGATTAGACATGTCTACAGTAATTCTTCTGCCTTAGAGAGAGCAATGAACCTACAAGAAACACTGTGATAATCTTTCAGGGCAGTGCTACACTGTAATAATCTCTATGGAGCCATTAAGCAGACTCAGAACTAAAATAACTTGTCAGAGGCAAGACAGATGCCAGGTGATGCCAAGTTCAAATGAGCCAGACAGTAAGTTCAAGTTTCAAAGCATTAAAATCTTTTGGAGTAAAATACATCATTTAAAAGCTAGAAATGCATTAAATGTTGCTAACTGGAGATAACGGTGTCCTTGATTGCACTTAACTGAGGACTAGCAACAGAAACATCATCCCAAAGAAGCACACTATTTTTCCCATACCAAATTTTCAAATACTATTCAGCAGAACATCTGCTATATTACCAGTTATACCGATTGCTTTATGCGATACTACTACAAAGATACCCAAGTACCTTACATTTTTTGCAGAAAAGTATTTTAAAGCCCACAGTAATTTAAAAAACTAAAAGCTCTCCATCTACACGCCTTATCAGCTGACAAAATGTGAGTCAGTAAGAAAGTATCAACAAATCAGATTGAGTTCTGCATTTTTGCAATAGTTTTTAATTCACAAGGACTTCTGCTGATTGCTAGAGAAACAAAACATATTATGAAGTCTGAACTTCATCTTCTCATTGCCTTTGGGCACAAGCCATACTTCCTAGTCCTTACACAAGTCCTTCCAGGGAGGACTTTTTCATGAAGGTCCTTAATTCTAAGGAATGTTTCCTAATTCTAAGGTAGTCTGACCACAATAGTTAGCTCAACAGAATTTGTCCATTAATCTTACTTACTGTATTGATGAACAAAATCTCTGGCTTAAAATAAGAATAAACAACACAGAAAACCCTACTCACATAATGCTAAACATTAATAGCTTAAAGTTAAATCACTCTCCCTGTATCTGTTTAAAGCTTCTGTAATTCTGCTGACTAGCTCTTTGCTTTGTCTCTAAACCTGTTCATTTAAAGTCTGTCGAACTATTTTAGATCAATCCAATGAAATTCACAACAGTCATTCCCTACAGTCAGGCTTCAGGCCATTCTGCTCAGGTCCCATATTACTTCAGTGGTATTTTTTCCGCAAGTCACTTATTTTCTTGTATGACTGTTAAACTGCATTTTGAGCAACTATATAAAATAGTTAATAAACAAAGCATTATTCCTCCCTTTCCTATAATATGCCACTGATTCATCATCCCACTCAAAGACCCAATGCAACAAAACAGGTTAGATATAGTCCACAAAAACCGAAATCCACTGCCAGAGCATCTGGAGATAATTTATATACAGCTAGCTAGGCACAAGAAGAAACCTACCTTACTGGGCAGCAGCTTGGATCAGAAGACAAAGAAAGGTTCCCACAACAGGGCAGATGTACGTCATACCTACCTTCTTCCTAGAGAATAATTAATTTACAAGGACCAGGACCTGGATCCCTGGTCAAAACTATTTAGTGGACATGTCAAACTATTCGTAGTTGAGTTGAGGTGTACCACTTCTAATAATTTTGAAACCTGACTTACAGAAACATTTTCAAGAAAAAACTAAGTTAAAGAAGAGATACCCAGATGGTTCCACATGAGTTCAGCTTTGCTTTTACATAGAAGTGCAATTCATTTTGCTTACTCCTGACCTTTGAGCACAGTTGGGTGCTTTCTAAGTGAGAAACTGAAGTTTTAATTACTACTTTGAAAAAAATAAAGTAGGCCAACAAAGCATCTATTGAGTTTACTTGAGCTTAGTGTTCAGTGTCTTCCCTCAAAAAACTGTCTCAGTTACATAAGGAAATGTATTTGGAAGACTCATTTCTGAGTCCTGGCTTAGGATCACATAGTCATAGTCAGATCACACTTTTCATTACCTCTAAATTTTACATTCTTTCCCTTTTCATTGATTAGCTCTTCACCCCTCCTCTCAACAAGAGGTCTAAATAGCTTGTAGGAGGTAAAAAGTGTTATTTTCTGGCAAAATCATTCTACTTCTAACCTGTCTGCTTCTTAAAGGATTTTGTTTTTCCTGGAGATAAGATTTTTATGCTACCAGATTTCCAACATGTACTTAAATAATACAGTCAAAATCGTAACTTTTTAAAATTTTTGTGCTGTAGAACATGCAAACCCTTTGAAGAAAGCAATTTTTAAAACCCCAAAGAAAATAAAGCCTGTCTTTATGACATAAATTAAAGCTGAATCAACACTTCTCTCTTGCCTATTTTACAGATAAGTTATGGTTGTTTCTGTACAATGCCCTCTGCATTACGTTGCTGTTTCCATATAACCTCCTTCATCTTTCCAGATTATGGAGGTAAATTTAAGCATCCTGTATAATTCTAACTTGAATTCAGTACTGAAGCAGACAAAGACTATGCACATATTTCTAAAAAGCAAGAATAAAAGTGTCACAAGGAACTTGGCAGTCTTCCAGTAATCATAAAAAACATAGAGAATAATTCATAAGGTGATCAGAAGTTAGAAATTATTGGTAGCCCCTTTTCAGCTTCCTCATGTTGTATTTTCATGCTTCCTGGATAATATCAACAAATAAGCCAGTCCTCTTCCTAAGTCTAAACAACCACAAAATACTCCAAAACAGAGACATAATACATATTTTGCTCTAAGTGACACACAAAGGAGAGCAAGCTGAGAGTATAGGTGTGCGCACATCTCTGCAGGATGAGGGACAGTCTCCATCAGCAACTGCAGTGTTGAGATGCCAACAGCTGGTGAGACTGGGATCCAGAAGGCATGTTCTCAACACACTGGCCATCTATGCACTGTTGCTGGAGAGATCCACACTGTACCTATTGGGGATGCAGCCTTGCCACTTGCTGGGCCTAGCATCATGAAGCTGCAGCAGACTTGCTCCTCTCAGTCTGCAAAATCCAACCCAACTCCTGAAAAAAATCCCAAACCACTAAAAATAAATCTTTACCTGAGAACAATCAGCCTTGGCTATTTCTGTTGTAGCCTGGAGTACACTGTGAAGACTGTCTCCATTTTCTTGGATCAATAGATAAGCCAACAAAAGAAAAACATGGGCAGGTATTTGAGTGCTAAAAGGTAGTAGTGACTTCACTGAAGACAGCCACTTAGTAACTGCAGACTTCTCTTTCATGAGCTCCATGATCTTCCAGGTTGTATACAATGAACTGTAAGAGCTGGTTATGGGGCATAGGAGTTTACATGACACCTGAGAACAAGTGAAACAAATCAAAGTGTCAAACAAATAAGATACCATGAAAGAACAATCGTAACATCCAAAACATTTATTATGGTCGCAATGCAATAAATATAAATACACTGTGATAGATTTTTTCAAAATCTTTTATAGGAATTCTTTCATTATAGATGTTTCAATGGGTTAATAATTCCCTGCTCAGAAGTCCCCATTTTATCTGACATCCATCACTCCTATTCTTGATGGTAACTGCAGTACTACTTGCCCACTAAAATGGGCATTGTCATTCTCAAGTATGTTAAAACTTACATTTTTAGCAATGACGAGATAATCCCAGAATTTTAACTATCATCTATATTATTTTAAAAACTGTCTTAACTCTTAATAGTACTTAATACCACAGGTTTAAGTTAACCTGACTCTACATTTTTTGTTTAAGAAGTGCTTTGCTTCTCAGAACAAAACACTCTACAGCTGTGTCACTGAAAACAGGGAAGTAAATTCTCAATCCAATTTGTTAGGTTAGAAAGCTGATATTACTTTATTGTCAGCTTATTCCTGGAGGCATAGGGAATTCTCCTCAAAGCATTCATGCTCAGTAACCTAACAGACTGGGTTATATTTCTGAAACAAATACATATACATTCCATATTTGAATACATCTATACGTTAACTATTTCCATGGACTTGTTTGGACATGGTTCCTGATCTTCTGGTGAATCTTCCCTCTTTGAGAGCACGTCAAATATGTCATCAAGTCATTATGTATTTCTCTCATCATTCTTTGGTCTGACACACAACACTTGTTCTCAAAGCTAATATATCAACTAGTAAATATTAATCACTAACACAAATAAAGAAGGAAGTATTAGCAGAACTTATTAATCACACTCATAGGGAGTTAAGACAGGGCCACACTAACTTCTGGCATTTCTACTAAGAAATGTAGGGTACAAAACTAGGCATTAACCAGGAATATAAGGATAATATACTATTGTGCTGAAGTTAAAAGGATTTTCCAGCATTTTCCCCCACTCCTCCATAGATTTTTTCTAACAGAAATATAGCCTTTTCAGTAACAGCTGCATTCATGGTAGATACCCTTTAGCAGCAGGAAAGTTGTAAAATGTAAAGGAAGAATTAAGTTGGATCTTTATATAAGGGTATACATATTTTAAAGCTCCTGTAAAATAAAGTTCAAAATTTTTCATTAAACAGGAAAGCTTGATACAAGACATGACACCTCTTTCCCACTAATTATTTGCTTCCTTAGAAAATATCTTTACATTATCAAGAAAGTAGTTAGCCGGCAGTAATCAGGTGAAGAACATTTATATAAAGATGAGGTGAAGAAAGCACTGGAGAAGACATCTCCAAATGAACATTGAAAGCAGAATTCAGCATACAAAAGGCATGTGTCCACTCAGCTTTAAATAACCAGGGGGGAAAAAAAGACTCTGAGTGGTAAAAGCTGTTCTAATTAAACGTGCAGAATTTCATTTTAATCGCACTGTTTGATTCAATGTAAATTTATTTTGGCTAATAGGAAAGTAGAATGTAGATAAATGGAAGGGAGGATTACTTCTTAAAAATGACATTAAAATTAGCTTATTCCATTACTTACACATTACAACTATTGTATGTGAAAAATCAGCAATCTGAAGTGCTATCTCCTCTGGCTGGAAAGATCACTTGGAGACAAAAATGTCTTCTGGGTACAGCTGTGATACTTCCATTATTTAAAAAGGTATTTAAACTTTATCCAAGGACATATAGAGCTCTAGTAAGAGTTCCAGGATACATAAGATGCACTGTTTAGTTGCCTGCTTGTAGAAGATAACATGTCTTGAAATCAAAAGCAGAACCCTATGAAAGGTTTTCTGCTGCTTGGAGTTCTCTTTGAGAGGGTGTTGTTTGTTTGTGGGGCTTTTTTTGTGTTTGTGGTAGTGATGTTGTCTTAATATTTTTTTAAGTGCCTGAGGAAAAACTGCTAAAATTGGTAGAGCCTGAAATATTATATTGATATTTGCCATTCCACATTACATTCCCAAAAGGTTTCGCTATGTAATTGTACTCACTCTCTTCTCCCTTTATTCGGAGGTTATGATTACAATTTTATTTTATTGCTGCACTCTAGTCAAGCTAGTTAAGTACAAAATTACAACAGAATCATATATATATATAGTCTATCAACATAAATATATATATAGGGGGCTCTGTGTGTATATACATACACATACACACACATATATACATAAATAAAATGCTCGATGGCAAAGCATACACGAAGGCCTAGCCCCATCCTAACTTTCAAAATCATGTCATGAAAGGTAGAAATATTCCCTACTACCATCAATGCAAAAGGAAAAAAAAAAGCCATTAAAGGACATTTAACTTCTGAGTGCTGTTAAAAGCAAAAAAAAAGAAGCACACCCCCAATGGAAAGGTGGTCAAATAGCCACTGGGGATTACAAGATCCTTGCTAGGATTTTCACAGCAGCATACATGAAGGTCAGGATTCAGCTGGAACTGGAATAAATCAGAGCTATCAAAAAGAAGAAATGGCTGATCAGATACATAAGCAGTTAAGTAGAAGCCTGGGAAGACATAAGCCAATTACTAGACAGGACAGGAAAAAAGTTACTGATAATGCTGGTTTTCAATACTTCCTTTTCTTCTCATCAATGTGCTTTTCTGAGACTGGCAGCCTGTCCCAAGGGGGGGTGCCCTAAGGATCAGTACCAGGCTCCAAGTTGTAACATCTCCATGAATGATCTGGATGATAGGAGCAAAAGCACCCTCACCACGTTTGCTGTGTCACTAAACTGGGTGTTGAGGGACACTCATCAGCAGGGAGAGTCACCTTGCAGAGATATGAACAGGCTGGAAGATGGGGCCACAGGAACTGTGTAAAGTTCAACCAAGGAAGTGCAGAGTCCTGCACCTGGCAGCCCCAAACCGAAGAGCCTGGCCAGGCCAGGTCCCGTAGCTGTGGGACAGCCTTGCCAAGAGGAGCCCGGGGCTCCCAGCGGATGACACGCAGGGACCAGGTCAGCAGTGACTGCTGCAGCTACTGAGGCAAAGGGGATCCTGAGATGCATCCATGGGGCACTGCTCACAGAGAGGGATGTGACCATCCCACCTCACCAGCGCTTGTCAGACTGCACGTGGAGCAGTGTGCCCAGTTCTGGCCCCCACAGTTCCAAAACAGATGTGGATGGACTGAAGATGAGTCAAAGGAGTGCCATGAGTCAGGTCTTTTCACCCTGCAGAAGTGAAGGCTCAAGGGGAGATGATATTATTTTCCAGTACTTAAAGGGCAGTTACTAAGAGGACAGAAGCTCTCCCTTCACAAAGAGCCACTTGGAGAATACAAAGGGCAATGGATACAAGATGCCTGGGAGAAGGTGAGGGACAACATTACAAGCAAGACATTTTTGATAGTGAAAACAATCATTCACTGGAACAACCTCCCCAGGGACATGGTATAGTCCCCATCATAGCTCCCATCACTGGACGTTTTCAACGTGTGATTGGATAGGATACTAGATAACCTCATCTGGGCTCCATTTCCTATGAAAGGCTAGACTAGATGTCTTACACAGGGGTGTAAAGCAGTAAGGGAACTTAGCTACCGCACTGCTAGACACATGTTGATCAAAGAAATTTGCTGTCACCTGTTCTTGGAACAGTGCAGATAAACAAATAGATGGCAGAGAAGTGGGACATAAGTAAATAACTAAAACTCAAAAACCCCAAGAGAACATATTAAAAGATTCAGGTTAATGAGACAAAATTTGTTCATTGACACTTAGGTGCTATGTAACTCTCTTCAGCCAAGGTAGAAAGAATAGTACATAATAGCCACACACAGCAGTAAGGAAAAAGAGATGCAGAGAATAAACAAGTCTGAAAGAAACAGAGTAAATATAAGTAACCTTGGTTTCTGCTAAATCCAGTTACTTGCTTAGTAATAGAGGTGAATTCTTAAATCTATACGGTCTCTTAAAGTAAAAAAATCTCATTTGCTAAATAAAACCAATATCCAGAAAAGAAACAAACTTTCACTTTACCACTGCTCTAGTTTTATGGACTATACATATTTTCAAACATGCCCATAGAATGTATCACCCAAAGAAATTCACACACGCGGTGTCTTTCCCAAGCAGCTAGGCTTTGTGCAGAAAAAATGTTAATGTTAAAAAAATGCCTCCCCTACCTGCCCCACAAAAAGGAAAGAAACTTCATCAATTTACCAATTCCTGTTTATCCTTCACACCTTTCTCCTTTAATATTCCCAACAGTTTGACAGCCAGCTGGTGCCTGGTAGTTCCAGAAACATCCCCTGATATGCAATCTCCAACTGTTGTAGAAGATAAGATCTGTAGCACAGGCATCACCAAAGTAAGGGCTGTGGTTGAGACGTCCTGGGTTTCTGAACACGAAAGGAGCTTATAGGCTATTTAATAGAAAATGAGGAAAAACAAAGGTCAAGGAGGAAAAAAAGGAAAGAAGATTGGTACCTTTAGGCATGACAGAGGCACTTCTAGGAAACACTCCATTTGAGCAAAGTAAAGGTCCCCAGATTTACTGTATGTGTATATAAAGAGTAAAAGATTTTTTTGCCATTTTTCATTTAGAGACACAAATATTTCTGTTGTTTATAGCAACGTACCCGATGGCAGCAAAAAATACAGAAATTAAATGTAGCACAGACCTTTGTTTTTCCTGGAATAACCACACTAATGAAAACTGCTAAGTCAAAAGCACGGCCAAAGACTGCCATGATCGTCATGCCTACTCTCAATACCTGTAATAAGAAACCACTCAGGATGCATGAGCATCAGCTAAGAATATCCTGTTGGCTCAAAAATGAAACCAATAAGAACCAAGACAGCAGGGAGCTTAAAATACATTAACATCAACGGAATAAGTCAGTGTAGTAGGAAAAATTATTTTTACTGCCATTACTTTTTAAATTCAGGAAAAATTCTGCTTATAAAGAAAGCCCAATTTCACCACCCAATCCAATTCCAGGGGAATGCTGCGCTTATTTCATAAATATGAAGAAGCAAAGACATAGTTTTAAGAGTGTGGATTCCTCTTTCACAAGATGAGCTTTACCTAGACTCAAGACTGACTTTTGCTGACTTTCTGGAGTTTGCAGAAGTAGAAGTGCTAGCCCAACTATATACTGGTCCACTGGAAATACCTATGAGGAAAAAAGAAAAAAGTTCCAAGTCTCTTCTGTTTCTCAGTGACAGCAAACAGAACAAACAGGAAACTACCAAAACTTTGTAAGATTATCTTCATGAATCATGTGCACATGAATAAGTGCACATGCAGTGACAGAGCAATGAAGAATATAGCTGTGCAGAAATAGCATTTTAACTACGTAATTAGAACATTCAGCTACTTTGTCCAAACTGTTGTAACTCACTTTAAACAAATTTTTGTACTAAAACATTAATATATACAGAATTGATATATATACAGAACCAGTTTTTACCTTCTGAAAAAGGGAAAAAAATGAGAAACTTTTGAAATCAACACTGGTCACCGTCAGGTGAATGTCATGTATCAATGTCTCTGCTGCCTTAAACATGACAATCTTTAAATTTAATAGAACTATTTTACATTTTTACCATATACTCTTACCTCTTTTAGGAGCTCAAAGTTGTCCTCTATTAGGGAGATCAAAGATGAGCATTCTCCTGTCACATTTAAACACACTTCACAGAAGCATAACAGCTGCAGACTAAGCTGCGTTAACTGAACTTCCCAAAACGAAGGATAGCGTAGTAGGCTGAGCAACAGCTCTTGCAGGAAAAACAAGGCTTCTGTAACTTGCAGTAAGTCTTTAAGCTGCAGAAAAGAGGTTAAAACAAAAAAAAGGCAAAACACATGATGATTTAGGTGCCCTTCCCTGTCTACACAGAACTTAGAATTAGTTTTATTAGTTCTGCTATGTTTCTATTGCATAGTATCATATCTTTGAAGAAACATCTGTACAAACTAACACCAGGAATCCCTTATTCAACCTCCCTGAAAAAAAAATAATGAACTGCTGTTTGATATTTTGAAGTAAAATGAGAAACATGTGAAAGAATTAAAATATTTCTTGGTAGCTGATGAGAAAAATCCCTTTTTACTCAAAAGCAACAGCAATTAACTCAGCTATTCGGGCTTCTACAACAGCACAAAAAAGTGAGTGGGGATTTCATTAAGCAAGTAAACATTCTTATAACGGAAACATCTGGCTCTACAATACTTCCTTTACAAAATAACCAGGATTTTACCATTTGTCTCAAAAGAGAAAGCAGTGGTGTCTCAATTCCAGAACATCACTCAATCTAACTACCACAAAAACTAAAAGCTGAAGCGTGATACCCAAAAGCAGTATCTACATATCTAAATGCTTGCTAAAGAGGTTTCAAGAAGCAGATTGTCCCCAGAAAGTCCCCATGTATTGGATGACAGTGTTTTCTGTTCTTGAAAACTCTACTTCCAGACAAATGCACTGTTCCAATCCAAACTCTGGAGCCAGCATTAAGCATCACACCCTGATTTTTATTCCCTTTTTTTCTATAAATAATCTGCTCTAAGCAGGAATCTCACTGAATTGATCAGCAGAGTGAAGAGCTGTACTTCTGACAGCTTGGTTGACATTGTCAGACAAAATGACAGGGAAACATTCCAGCATCTATATTACACAGAGAATTAAATTAAGCTATGCTAAAATGAAATATAAGTACAACCTGAGGTTCAGAGAAAGAAGAGGAAGGAATTGACAGATTACAAAACAGTCCATCAAACAGGTTTCCTGAAGGAAGTACCTTCCATTGTGGAAGTTGTATCTCAGGCAAGACAAAAATGTTCAAGTATTAATACAAGTTTTAAAAAATGATTTCTGTCTTAAAAAAACAACTGATTTCTTGTTTTAAAAAAATAAATGCCAACATGTATGAAGGAAACAAAGATTCATAACTAATTTTGTAAGTTTTATTCAGTGCCATTTTTATGGCTAAATGTTTTCAAGCCTGAAGCTTGGTCATACATTTAAAACACAATGTTATACTGAAGCTTGGGTAAAATTGAAACACAATCAGAAATCTCTCTGTGACTAGAAAAGGTCAGCATGTGCCCTTCATTACAAGGAATAGACCTGAACCAAGATAAACACATATAATGGAAGCTATACGTCTTCAAACATATTGTGGAAACTAGCTGTGAGTACAAAGAAGACTCTTCTAGGAAAATGCCATAGCAGAAAGATGCTACTAAATATCCTTATAAGAAGCCTACTTAGCTTTACATTAGTCATATTAATGAACCCTCTCTCCACAGCAATAAGGACAAAGCACGTCATGTTTAGCTGAATACATCTATCTGAAGCTTTGTCCTAATATCAAAAGAAGAAGGAAAAGATAGGTACAAAATGCTTAACTGGTATCACAGTAAAGCATGAGGAAAAGCAGAGCTTTTAAGTTTAACCAACATCACAGGCCTGTAACCAAAAGGGATTGTGAGATTAAATCCCTAGCTCCTATCATGTATCACTGTGCAACTTAAAAAAATATTCAAAACCTTCAGCACATTCCAGAGCAACTAAATTTTGTGTTCAGACCCACTAATCGCTCTGTTATAAAGAATGAGAAAGGAATATCTAGAAATACTTAGATCATGCTTCTCATAAAGTTTGCTTAATTTTAATATTATCCACTTCAAGTTAAAACTATGTGGTTTTGACAAATATCTTGCCATTTTAAAAATTTTCTCATTACTGTCTTTCTAAGTTTACTGTATGTTTACTGAGGCAACTAAACAGAAATAATTACGGTAAACATGTTTCAATTCCTATCTTAGCAGGTGTATCAGATTTGAGCAAACAAAGTCTTATCTTCTACCAGAATGAGACAGTTTGTTAGATTTATATATTATCAATAAATTGCATCTACAGAAAATGGAAAAGAATGTTATATGTGCACACTTGAAAGACAACAATAATAATATTGCTATTTTTGATAATATTTGTTTGTAAAAGGTAGGAACAGGCAACAGCTCTACCTGCAAGTGTGGAATCAAATCACACAAAAGTCGAAGAATCTCACATTCCAGCATGGAGGGTGCTTCTTTGTGCTTTGGCCCATGAGATTGCAGTAAGATCTTAAGTAAACCCATTCGCAGTTCAGCATATTCCCGTAACTGGGATGGTTCACAATAGAGGTATCTCAGAAATGAAGCCATTATGCCAACACATGAACCCTCCGCCCTGCAGTTCAAGAAATAAGTTTGTCAAGAATGCTTTCTACTGAAAGTGTAACTACAAGGAAACCTAAGGAATGTGACATTACCTGCAAAAATTCACAAGACACAGTTAACAGAACGATGTTGAGAAGGACATTACTAAATCTCAAAAAAAACTTGGACTTACCATAACTAAGTACTATCATGACACCCAGTACCATAACCATACCTCAAAATGCAATTTTTAAAAAGACTCAATATGGACCTGCAGGTTACAACACTGATAGTTTTATTCTTTTTCTCCTCATCAATTCAAGAAAGTGACTTTCCTTGCTGAATGTCATAACAGACTAATGTGCCATTCTGAGAAATATCTTTTTAAAACACATAAAACATAATTTCAGTAAAAAGGAGTCATCCTTTACTTATCAGTTTTTGTGGAATGGTCTTAATACAATTAAGTGAAACAGGAACTGTTTTGATCAACATGGCTTCCCAGTAAAATATTATCACAGAACATGGCTTGACCATGTTAGGAATACAAGCTGTCCTTGACATTACTAAAACAATCAAAACAAGATGATGGTCAATACAGTAACAAATATAGAATCATGGAATTGTTTAGGCTCAAGTCCAATCAGCAGTGTCATGCCCACTGCTAAACCATGTCAAGTGCCACATTTACAGGTCTTTTTGAATACTTCCAGTGATGGTGACTCTACCACTTCCCTGAGCAGACTGCTACATGACAAGCCCATGATGAAATTTTTCCTAATAGCCAATCTAAACCTCCCTTGATGCAACTTGAGCCTATTTACTCTCATCCTGTCACTTGTTACTTGGGAGAACAGGATGACCCCCACCTGGCTCCTCCTTTCAGGCAGAGAACAATAACATCAGCCCTCAGTCTCCTTTCCTCTGTGCTAAACACCCCCAGCTGCTCCTCATCAGATGTGTGCTCAGACCCTTCACCAGCTCCATTGCCCTACTCTGGACTTGCTCCGGCACCTCCATATCCTTCTTGTCATGAGTGGCCCAGAACTGGACAAAGGGTTTGAGGTGCAGCCTCACCAGTGCCAAGTACATTTCCTAGTCCTGTACCTGCTGGCCACACTATTTTTGATGCAAGCCAGGATGCCATTGGCCTTCTTGGCCACATGGGCACATGCTGGCTCATGTTCACATGCTGTCAACTAGCACCCTTAGGTCCTTTTCCTATGTGCAGTTTTCCAGCCACTCTTCCCTCAGCTCTTCCCTCCATGGAATTGTTGTGACCACAGTGCAGGACCCAGCATTTGGGGTCGAACCTCATACCAGTGGCCTCAGCCCAATAAATACAGTCTGTCCAAATCCCTCTGCAGAGCCTTCCTACCATTCAGTATATCAACAGGAAATCAAAACTCTGTCTTAAACAAGCTTCTACAGTTTTGCATCAACACTCAGTCTTGATGCAAAACTGTAGAAAAAATTCAGTAATCGGTCACATTAACATAGCTTGTTTACATCACACTTAGGCACACTGTTTAGTGGGAGACTTGATAGCATTAGGTTAACGGCTTGACTCCGTGTTCTGAAGGGCATTTCCAAACCTAAATTATTCTGTGATTCCACATTCTCAGTCTAGCACTTTACCTCCAGAAATCTTGAGCAAAGAGCACTAAAAAGAACATCTATATTTTCCTTTTCACTAAGAAAAAATCCTATTTTAATTCAAAAGAAGCCGCTCAGCAAAAAATCTACAGTTTACTCCATTTATACATCTGAGGGGACTTTATGTGAGTCCCAGATTTAGCAGCTGAGTGAAAGAATTAACAACATTTGAAAAAGACCATGATCAATTAAATTGAGCAAAACATACTTTTGCTTAAAAGTCTTACTATTGATCATGTAGTCTAAGCCCACCAGAAATTTAAGAGATTAATTAACTTGTTTCTTCACGAAGAGCAAGACAACAGTGAAGCCAATAACTCTGCTCTATTTCTCTGTTATTAGTCTTTCAGAAAACAGGAAATAAGGGATATTTTTATCTGAAAATCATACATATAGGTGTAAAATCATATAAAAGAGCTCTCTTTGAGAATGCCACAGATTCATTGTCTTACACTGAAGTTTTATTGGACAAACTCCTTAGTGGTAAGCATGAAGAACAGGCTGAGATTGTTGGCTGTGGAGCATTTGGTCATTTTAATGATGCTTGACAATAAGGTTGTTCCACTGACTTTTTTTCTGTATTTTTTAATCAGAAGGATACATTGTTTTTCATCCTTTCTGGTGATTTAATCGTCTTTACTTTTCCTTCATCATCCCATCATTTTGTATAGATGAGTTACAGTTGTATTCACTTTTTATGACTAAGCAGTCAAAATTTTTACAAAGTTAATAAGCCAAATTGCTGTTTTTTTAAAAAGAAAATCCAAATACGCTATCAGTTTTACACCAATTATTCTATACCCACAGAAAATTTATGAACAAATTTGATAAAAAGCTATGAAATTTATTTTAGTTGATTATACCAGTATTTAATTATATAATAATTATTATTTATACTATCTTAAATGTGAGCTATAAATTATAAATCGGTATACATTGTATACATTAATTATAAATATATACATTGTAAATGTATAATTACATTTTACAAGTATCTTTCACAAAATACAGAATTCTTACAGCTTGTTTGCCTTCAACAAAACAGTTACAGTGATATGATTCAGCTGTCCACATTTGCTAGGCTTTTTAAATTTTTTCATTCATTTACCTTTCTGGACACTGATGGAAAAATGCAGTTATCTGCTGTAGTAGAACTGGCCAGCAATCAGGTCTGTTTTCTAGGACAGTGATTAATGGATGAGGAGTGCTCCTGAAAGACAAAGAAATCACATTTATATCTATAACACAGAAGGAAGTATGCAAAACAACAAACTTATAAGCGTGGCTGTCGAAATAGCCAATTTAACCTCTTCCTTTTACCAACTCCCTTTAAGAGCTTTGCTAAGATCACTACACTATCAAAAGAAAATATTTTCTCAAAACTTCTGAAAGGAGATTAAAATTTCCTCCAAGTGGAGGAAAATCTGGGAAGGTGGAAAGCCTGAAGTACATAACCTTATCTGTCAGAAACAAAACCAAAGTCATTTAACTAGAGTAACTTACTGCCCAGACTTCTGGATGCCCCATCCCTACACATCAAGGACAGGCTGGATGAGCCTTTGAGCAACATGGTCTAGTGGAAGGTGTCTCTGTCTGGGACTGGGGTGCTGCAAATAGGTGATCTTTAGGGACCCTTCCAACTCAAACCATTCTATGCTGTAAGTTGAAAGGCAAACAGAGAAAGGCAGCATAAATTTGCTGCAAACCACCACCTTCAGTTTGGCTAACCATCTTTCCAGCTCACAGGTCCAACAAATCTGTGCTACAAGACCTTAAAGGAGTTTTGCCTACAGAGCAGTGAATGATTTCAGAGTTATCCCTTGAAGTGGACTCTCAAGAGACACTGCCTCAGTTTCAGACAGTACATGAGTGACAGTCAGATATGCCTTTTAGGAACAATTTACAATGCTATTTCACTTACTACCATTGCTTTAAAAACTTCTGAGGATCAAAAAGCCAGAATTTCCAACAGTCTTTTTATTAGAGAAGACAACATTCACTGAGACAACTGAGACACACTCATATCCAATACCACTGCAATACAACATGGGCTTCATCTTTAGCAGCACTGAACCAACTCAGTTACAAATGAAGTGAGTGAGATCTGAAAGAACACCATAAAAGAATTTTTTCCATTACCTGGCAAATTTGAAATGCACAACGTGATGGTACATTAAGGCTTCCCTTCGCTAAACTAAAGAGGTAATACTTATCTACTATAATCAGGAATTTTTAGTTATGCTATGTCTAGCAAAACACTATTTATGAAAAAACATCTACCAGACATTTTCCTAAACTTAAAGAGGTGCTCCTCATTATGTTTTTTTAACATTCTCAATGTTAACATTTTTTGAGTCGTGGGTAACTGACTAGATGTGAAGATAAGCAAAGAATTACATAGCCATCAGCTGAATTAAAGGCCCACCAAACTATGAAAGCTGGCTGAAGAGTATTTACATACTATGACTCTCGTTTTCTTTGCTATGTGGTTACAACACAGCAAAAAATACAGGGTTTTTTTTTAAACTGGCTTTCCCTCTGCTCATCAAATAATTTTTCTTCTGAAGATGTGTTTCTTTTCAGGAACATAAAAAATCTGAAGACAAAGGTTCTTTCAGAAAGCTGGCTGATGCTATGGACTACTTGAAATATGTTCAGAAAACAGATGCCATCTACTAAGAACACAAACGATGCATATTACAGGTCTGGCCCTCATATTTGGGGCTAGAAGCCTGTCACTTCTCACATTCATTTCTCAAAAATGTGTTAACTTACTTAATGTTCTTCATATGTCCACCTTCCTAGATCTTGTAAACATTTTAAGTTAGATCTTTTACAATCTGTGCACAAAGACTAGAAAAGTTAAGGTTATTGCTTCATTGCAGCTTTCCAAAAATGACAGCATGCAAGAGCCAAAAAAGTTGTTGCTTGTCTAGCAGCTGACTCCAGCAACACCATAGTCCAGATCCTGGATGATGAAGTAAGTCAGCTAAGCTCCACAATAAACAGTGATTAATAATGAAGCACTAAAAAGAGAAATCAAGAATGTTCCACTTGATAATGCTATTAGCAGAAAGAAAACTGAGCTGTGAAGATGCAACTTATTACCAACATCATCTTAAGAATTGCTAGAACATCACTGTAAAACATGCATCTTTAAATGACATTACAGCACCACTACCCTAAATTACTGCTAATGGGTTGAGGATAAAGCAAAACACACAAGCAAACATAGTGGTTACCCACTCATAATATGGAAATGCCCAGGCAAACAAAGATAAATCTTTGTGAGGGGTAACAATAAAACATACATTATTTTTAACTTTTAGGTCATCTGAACCTTTTTGTTACATCTCTGAACAGAAGTGAGCTCAAATCTGATTGAAAGGACAAATTCAGTGACAGACTTCTTTTTCTGTACGAGGAAACAATGTGTCCAGTCAACACACCTTTCTGTGTATGCAGATGTGACCCTGGCCCTTTCTGAAAGCTGGTCCTTTCAGGAACAGCACTTCACTCCATCAAATATACATTTTTTAAGCATTTTGTTACCTGCTCTGAATCTTGAATTCAGAAAAGTAGCAGTTCTCTATAACTTTAAAACAGTAAAATCATGCATGATGAATCATGAATAATATAATAAAATATAAGTTCATTTAAAAAAAGGCTAATAGCCTTCAGAAAAAAATAATATTCAATTTTTTGTACATATATATCATAAACCATCTGCACTGAGAATGCTAACAGGAGCCCTTGCTGGGTTAAAAAAATAGGCAGTTTACTAAAGAAAAGCAAAGGCCAGAAAAGAAAGCAAGGAAAATTAAAAAATATTCTTTACTTTCCATCAGCAGGCAATGCGTAGCCAATTTCTGTGCAGTAAGGCTTCAGTATGCACAGCAATTGCTTTGGAAGACAAACACCTTAACAACAAATGCACTGCCAGCTCCTTCCTCTTAGATTTTACTCCTGAGCACAGTGTCATACCATATGAAATATCCCTTTTGTTAGATTGGATAAGCTATCCTGGCTATGCCCCCTCTAAAGGGACTTTCTGGCCCTTTGAGGGATGGCAATGGGCTGGAGGGATAGCGCTGCTGAGCAGAAGCCAAAACTGGTGTGTTATCAACACTATAGTGGCTGCAGATGGCTGCTCTGGAAAAAGTTAACTCCATCCCAGGGAAACACTATATAATAAAATGCACAAATCCACAACACATTAATTTTCTTCCATTTCTTTTCAGGAACTGATCATTATATTGTGTCATTCCAAGAATCTGTATTATAAAATTAATTCTATTATCCAGAACTAACATTGGCCTAAGCCACATTTATTTATTACCCTGCAATACTGGTGACAATAACAAACCACTTGAGAATGTACTGCTGCATTTTGATTTTTCATTGATGATTTCCATATGGAATACTTTTGCACAGTTGACAGCATAATATATGAACACTATAATGGGAGATTAGTGTTGGTAAGCTACTGTATACATTCTTCAATTCCTTACAAAAAAATCAGGTTTTAATGGCATTTCATGGAGCACAACTACAAAAATTTTTACATTACAATGAATAGACAGGTTGTTCTATACACTAAAAACCAGAAGTCAGGTTTCAAAATCTCAGGGTTCTGACCCTATGTCAAGCAATCATTTCTCTTTATTAAAGTTAACTGTAACCAAAAGGGAAAACAAAAACCCTATTGGCTAAATAAAAGTCTACTTCTTGCTTTTAGTTCTCTACTATTTTACTTTATATCAGTCTGAATTACCAAATTTCGCCTTCACTGTATGTTACCAGTAACTTCTCCTTCAGTGAGTGTGAAAAAATGTAATACCTTTTCTTTGCTCTATTGGGCAGAGACTATTTCTTTATTCCACTTACATCCTACCACCCTTCTTTTTCATACCAGAAGCCAGAATTAAGTTCCTTTAACTTAGCTTCTTCTACCAGAAGCTTTTAAGAAAGGTTCCAAAAGAATTCTGTCTTCACTACCTACCCTTCATTTAAAACTGCTCTATACAAGTAGGGATTTTGTCAAGAGAACAGATAGAGCCACATGAAGGATTTCAGGAATGCAAACACATCCAGCACACCAAAAAGTCTGTTTCACTTTCTTCACTATTTTATTTTGCCCAATAGAAGATATGATTCCTGTCTCTCAAATACTGAATTTTATATCCTTAAGCCATTAAAGCCACAGCCTCCTACAATGATAACTCTTAATTGCATAAAAAGTAACTTGAAAGGCATTAATAACATCTACCAAGCTTTTCTGTTCTCCAGAAAAGGTACAACAGAGGCTTTTAACGTCAGTATTGACTCATGGTTTCTCAAGGGATGGATGAAGTCACTAGGATGTCCTCTTCAAAAGTCTGATATTGCCTGACAAGAAGCTTTAGGTAAGTAAGTATCTCTACATATTTAAGTATTTTATTTTTACATGTCAATCACCTTAACAGCAAAGACATTTGGGAACTTGACTTTTGTAATAAGAACAAAGCAGGGAAAACAAGTGAGAAGTGATTCATAGCTTTAAAATAAAATACTTATTAAAAGAAATATCAGAAGTCATCCAGTATTTGAACAAGTACTAGTACTTGTTTTGTCCCCCCTCCTCCTCCCATTGCCCCACTGCCACTGTCCATTTTGAGCTTATGGTGGCAATCTGATCCTTATATTAAACTCCTTAAAACTTTCAACCGAAAAAAAACCAACCAAAAACCACAAAATCAGATCATCACTTAGGTTGAAAGGGAGCTACTCAGACCATCCAGTCCAACCCACATGCTCAAGCAGTCAGTTAGTAAAGGCTACCCATTATCACATACAGTCAGGTTCTGTTATCTCTAAGGACAGATTCCACAACCTCTGTGGGCAACCTGTGCCAGCACTTCATTACCTGTGCAGTGTGAATAAAGCAAAATACACAAAAAAGAGTAAGATCAAAATCCAGTATTAACATAATTTTCTTTTTTTTTTTTCCAGGAAATCAGACAGAAAGTTATTATTGTTTCTAAATAAAGAATGTAAAACTAACCTGATTCCATACAGACTCCAGACAGACTCATCTCCATCTTTTCCGAGCTGAACAGCTTGAATTTGTATTAACTTGCAAATAGTTTTTACTAAACCGTGCACATTCCTGTTGACAAAATTAAGTGAGTTACCATCAAGTATCCAGCTACATTAATTGATTAGTACATCAGAGAAGGAACAAAATAGATGCTTGAGACCTGAGTTCTACTTGAGGACACCTCTTAACATATTCCCACCTTGTTCTGGGCAAGTTGTGCATTTATGTGTCTTTATTTTCTTTTCACATAATGAGCAAAACAGCAAAGAGAATATTCGCCCAGCAATTAAAACTTTTGACAGGTTGCTTCTACCATATATTACAAGAATGGGAATACAAGGCAAACAGCACTTTTAACCATAAAATCTTTACCAAACTTGTCACTACCTGCAGACAGACTCTTTTCTATATGATAGTAAGAACATCTAGAGAGTCCCACAGTGGATCTCCCCACCATTAAATGCTTACTTTTATAGTTTAGATAAAGGCAAAGTACTATATTCTCTCTTCTGTGCTGGAAAGTATTGACCCAGATCAAAAGTGATAGAATATGCTTGTATTTCTCTCTCTCTTTCAAAAGTGGACCAATTATAAGATGTGCCTGTAATCTTTAAAATGACTGGCTGTTGTGACACCTGGCTCTCAAAAAACTGAAATCTGACAATACAAGAAGACATTGAGGTTTGGCAAAACTCTGCTGCAGAGCAACTAACAGAAAGATGTGCCACAGTCTTCTAAATCCCAATATAGTCAACCTAAAACACAGAGGAGGAAGGAGATTTTTGGATGGGTGTAGGGAAGGGAGAGAGAAAACAACCTTTTAAATTCTTCACCGCTAGAAAAAGCCAGTGAAATGGGAGTTTGCAAGTTCATTTCCCAGCTTCAATTGGGTAACTGCAGCAAGGAGAAAAAAAATGAACTATAAAATACTTGCTAAGAAAACCACCTTTCCCATTCTGAAACTTCAGTACTCCTGGTCCTATTTCCCAAGCAGGAAGTGGGGAGAGAAGAGATGCTTTAGGCTTTGCACTCATCTCCTGAACAGAGGCAACACAAAGGCATGTCATATTGCAAGGATTTCCATCCCATTTCCCATCTCCTACAGGCATGGATGCTCAGTAATAAAAACATTCTGAAAACATGCTACACAGAAATCCTTCTGACAGGGTCTTTAAGATTACAATAATTAATTGTTCCACAGGATTTTCAGTAGATTGATTATTTATCCTTGTTCATTACTGAACACAGGCAGTGCTTTCCCCACCATCATCTAAACAGAATGCTGAAAACCAATCCTAAAAACACATGAAAATACACACGTATGTATTGATGTATGCAAACATATTTCCTCTGTATGCATAAACACACAAACATGCATGTAAATATGATGTTACATGAAGCTTAAACTCTTGGGGCATCAAAGGAAACATTGATGAGCCAGTTACAGTACAACGATACATACAATGAGAAGGTACTGTGAACCATACAAGTTAACTCAGATAAACATGGGATCTTCATCTCTGCCAGAACAAAATGTCTTTTCTAATGTGAATAATTTGATAGACCTGACAAAATATAATCCAGTAGGTGTACTTAGCCCCTGCAAAATTCACTGTAAAGAAGAGAGGCAATAACACAATGTGAGTAGTCTCTGACAACAAAATATACACCTAACTCCATTCAGCATTGATAGCGCTCAGTGGTTGCAAATGCCTTTCTGTTAGTTGCCACTGGTTGCTAATTTTTGTTTTAGCAACACTGTGTACCAAGCACTGTAAAGCCACACAGATGAAAATTTGGCAGGGGACAGAATGATGGACTGCAGACTTGAATTCTAAGGCAAGGCAAAAAAAAAGTACTAGCACTGAAAAGAGGCAATTTGAAATTGTCAGTTTAATGAGCTCCTGAGGCTACAGACATTTTAAACCACAGACTTCTGTGGTTAGGCAACATAAACACTGCTTTGCAATCCATAGTGTATGTGGTTTCATTTGTAGCAGCTTGGGGGAGGAGGGGGTGGCAGTGGGAAAGATGCCAAAAATACATAAAAGGTTACTACATAATTTGCCAGCACTTAGTATAGCAATCAGTCATGTGTTGGTTTCACACATGAAAAAAATTTTTTAAGAAGTTTCAAATAGTGTAGAAGTGGGGCAGATTGTAGTCCATGCAATATGTAACTCTGAATTTGTTTATAAGGTTAACTTAATTCTAAATATCCCATTTTACACTTTTTATTTTCTGCAGTACAAAGCTGCATGAATATTTCATAACCTTACAAACTGTTGATACTGTAGCAAACCCTCAGCTGAACAGCAAATTCAAATTTCTTAGTCTGCAAGCCACAGCTGACGCCCTTTCCCTGGTCCTAGAATTATGAACCAGCCATGATTAAGGCATAAAAGGGTTTTTATCTTGGTATTTAATAAGTATCCTTAGGTGCAACAATTAATCAAGGTGGAATACACCAAAATGCACACACAGAGTATATCATGTATACAATTTCGTAGACCTTGCAAATTATCATATTTGACAGAAGTTCCCCAATGAGGAGCTGAAATGAATGGTATGACATCCCCCTATTCTAAAGTATTCCCCCCAAGAAGGGCTTGAGCCTAGTTTGCAGAATATGTTCTAGAAAGGGCCTTGTTTTTTCCAAGATAACGAGTCTTTCCGGCCCCCAGTGTGAGGCCTTTAGCATGTTTGGTTTTCTGGCCTAACAGAATACCAGGACTTAAGCTAAGATATCATAACAAAGAATTTCAACTATGTATGCTAAGAATACTGAGAATATATAAAAGGTACATAAAAAGAAAAGGCAAAAAATCATGATGGCATCACAGCTAGTAAAACTTTTACTCCACCTTATGCCACAGGACTCAGGTTCTCACAGTCTTATCACAGGTACTTTTACTTATTTGTTATACTTATGTAGAATCCTCCCTTAATCCTAAAATGCCCCAAAACGTCGTCATTTGGAGGACAGTGGTATGCAGAGATTACCCATAATATAAAAATATATTTACAAAACTTTGTCTAGGAAACTGCAGTTATTTATAGCAAACCCAGCACAGAATTAGCATCAGCACAGCAAGACCCTAGCTGTAAACAAGCAAGTCACAAGGTTAGAAAATGTTTACATTTGGCTCAGACTGAATATGAAAAACCTTAGCATAAAACTGATCATGTGAAGGTGAGAAGCGATGAAGAACATCTTTTGAATAGCATGGCTCTTGCAGCCTCTGCGCTGAGTCTACCAGCATAACATATACATAGCTCTAAATACCTAGTTTGGCTAAAAACAATTCTACTGGTCTCTAGCAAGAGAAGTACACAACCTGGTGCAGAAACCCACTTATCAGTCAAAAGGAAACTAATAAAGTTGATAAATTTCTCCCCAGTCTCCCCAAGGTTGGAAATCTCTCCCCAGTCATCATTTGACTTCCTATTCCTAAATGTTATATACAGTGCCTCTTTGCCTCCCAAATGCATTTTCTCAGGATGAGGGACAGGCAGTCTAGGTCAAACGACCACTACAAGATGTAAGCATTCCATTTCCAGAATTGTGTAGAAGGAAATAGCTTCAAAGTAAAGTGATTTTCTCCTCAGCAGACAATGAAACAGACTGCAGCATTCCTAATCTCAATACACATTCTTATGGTGACTTTATTTGAGCACTCAGTTTTTTGACAGACTGATGAAGTTATTTCCCTCTGTGCTGGTTTTGGCTGGGATAGGGTTAATTCTCTTCACAGGGGCTGGTATGGGGCTATGTTTTAGATTTATTCCAAACACACGTTGATTATATAGAGATGTTTTTGTTATTGCTGAGTAGGGCTTACACACAGCCTTTTCTGCTTTTCATGCTGCCACACAGGGGAGGAAGTTGGGGGTGCGTGGCAAGCTGGGAGAAGACAGAGCCAAGATGGGTGATCCCAACCGACCAAGGAGACATTATAGACCATATGACATCATGCTCAGTACATAAAATTGAGGGAAAGAAGAGGGGATGTTTGGAATTATGGCATTTATATTCCCAAGTCACCATTATGTGTGATAGGGCCCTGCTCTCCTGGAGATGGCTGAACACCTGCCTGCCCATGGGAAGCAGTGAATTAATTTCTTGTTTTGGTTTGGTTGTGTGCACAGCTTTTACCCCCCCTCTTAAATTTTCCTTATTTCAACCCACAAGTTTTCCATCATTTACCCTCTCCCTAATCCTACTGGTGGGAAAGTGAGTGAGCAGCTGTGTGAGGCCTGCTGGTGCCTGAGGTTAAACCACAACATACTCCCTCATAATGGAAGTTTCTGTCATTTTCTTTCCCCTTTCTATGGTAGGGGCAACAAAACAAAGCAATTCATTGACTTCTGAGGTTCCACAGTTCAAAGTTTAGAGCACTAGCCTGAACTACTAACAATTTCAGCTTACATCCATAGAATATTCTAAGAGTTTTTATGTCAGACCCACCCTGTCACATAGCAAAGGTAAAAGCAACATCCTTCAGCAGAGTGGCAGGGCAGCAGCAGTCCTTAATGCCATGGTGTGTCTGAAGATACTGACACAGAACTTTCTTCTTCCTCTGTACTTTTAAGGGAAAAGCAATGACTGATAACCAGCTGACAAAAATTAGGCAATAAACACTACCTTGCTGAGGGAATTAGGTTGAGAGCTCCATGAAGAACATAGTCAAGCTCAGCATGTTTCTCCACCACAAGTGCCACCAAGCCCTCACAGCAAGCTGTTCGCAAGGCAACATTCTCACTGCAGCACTTCTCCCAAAGCAGGTTCAGAGCAGGAGTCTGAAGGCAAAAGCATGGGACACAAGTATCAGACTGATTTATCTTTGTTCATCTCAAACACACTTTGAAATAAAAAACAGCTCAATCACTTCTCCTGAAGCCTTAGAGAGCAGAAGAGGCAGCTGGGGTACAGATTCTATTCCTGAGAAAGCCAGGACAAAAAGTCAAAGTGGAGACAGCTTCCACTTTCCTGCCCTCTGATGTCTATGCCCCATGGTAGAACGTAACATTTACTGTCTGACAAAAAGGTAATGCAGATGAATTTTTCAGCTGTTCCTATGGAGATGGAATCATGGAATGGATTGTGTTGGAAGTGACCATAAAGACCATCTAGTTCCAAGTCTGGGACATGGAAACAGATGCCACTCACTGTCAGGTTGCCCAGGTTCCCATCCAACCTGACCTTAAACACATCCAGGGATGTGTTCAAGGTCATAATTTCATAATTTTTGATACTCTTACACAGGCGGGTTATCATCAGTTTCCTGATTTAAAAAATAAGGATGCAATTGGAGACAACTCCAAAAGTGTCATGACAAGCTGTGTCTACACCAAGGTAGGAAAAGACAGCTAAAGACACGCTTACAGCGGGCTATCCAAAGGTAAGTCGCCTTTACTAAACACATAAAGTTCTATTTGCTAGTAAGCATGAAGATTTGGCAGTAACCATCAAAACTGCTGCTGGTTTCCATGGTAAATTAGTATTCACAGATTAGTTTGCTGACTTCGTGACTTTCAACTGGAGAACAAGGAAGGTTTTAAAACAACCAACAGTGCAAAATGCTCCTGAGTATAAAGAGAGTCTGCAATGTCTAACCAGCATAATCTTCTGCCTCCTAGCATATTAGAATGTGTTGCTGCATTTCAGTTTAATACCTTCACATAAGCAAACACTGAGGGGAAAATATCAGCTTGTAGCTCAAAACTAGAACATAATTTGGGAACTTGATTATGATCATGACTGTGAAAGAGCTTCTGTTAGATAAACTACACACCTCCAATACTCTCTCAAATTAAAACTTAGTGCTTTTCAGGTCTGGGTATGTTAGAGTGAAGTCCCCAGACTATGAAATAAAAATTCACAGATCAACTTCTGCTCATTTCTAGACATGTCAGCTTTTGGGAAGAAAAACCAGAGAAACAAATTCTAGCTAACACCTTTCCCATTTGTAGTGGGAAATGTGACACTTGATTTTGCCTATATTTCATATACCTCATTAACAAGACATGCACTTAAGTGAACTTGACTCATTTAAAATGCAAACGCTAAGTATGGCTTTACATCCTGCTCCCTCCTGAAGAAATACAATGTCTAGCTACCTGATATGAAATATAACACCAATGCAGATATATAAAAAGCCATACTTCTTGAAATTTTTATAGCAATGTAAACAAATTTCCAACTCAAGAAACAATGTCTCAGTCTCCGTACTTCACTCTCAGTTACATAACTAAATTAAACTCTCTTAAACTGAACATAGCTAGATATAGGTATTCACAGCTAGATACAGGATTAAGGCTTCTGCCATTAAATCTTGTAATGGAAGTAAACTGCTCTTCTGATGCCAGAATTTAACTGTTTCTGTATGCCCAGATACATATTGATAACTATCTTATTTAACTTCTAGAATTGTATTAAAATTACACAGTGAAAAATGGGAAAACTTAGAAAAAACACATAGAATAATCACATAATGATGAAAGAGGAGATGAAAGTGAAAAAATGCCACAGACCTGGTCAGAAGCCTGTCTGATCTTCTTTGAAGAAACTTTTTCTTTCAGTACTGCAGCAATCAGATGGCCCACTGCCTAAAGAGAAAAAAAACCCAAAAGACACACAAAGATGCATTAAAAGAAATAAAAAGCATATGCATGATTTTTAAATTCTCCATCAAGAAGTCTTTACAATGCTGATGTTTACGATCATTTCATTATGATTGAAATACTAACTTTATGGATATTGAAGATGAAATACGCTTTAGGGTCAAAAATTTCCATAATGTTGATATATTCACTTTTACTGTTTTGCTGAGGCACAAAACAAACTTCCACAGGGCTCCACTAAGTCCAAAGGCCTCTTTTTACAGGTACATAGGTATTTAGGAATTGCAGATATTTTGATGCAACAACTTCAATAAACTTTACACCTCCATTGCTGCACAGATCTCCATGTCCTTAAAAGCACTAGTAATTAATAAATCCTGTACTATATAGGGAAGCAGAAGCAAGAGAAGAAGCAGAACACTGCACACCTAAGCAAAGCAACTTGCCCAAATTTTTGCACCACAAGTTTTGCCTTAAGCACTTTGCATATCTCTTTATCAGAGCTCCTGCCAGAAATATTTCATTTACTTTAAACAGGGCATTTGACATTAGCATTATTCCTCATTAAGCTGTTTCATGGCAGCAATCATTAACAAGCTTTAAACAGTCAAGGTCTTCAAAACAAAAAGTTTCAGTTCCCCAAAATAGTCCAGGTTTACTCTTTTGAGGTACAGATTAAGTTCCTCATTCTATTTTAGTAGAAGTCTGATTTCCTCAAACTGTCTTTCAAAATCCAAATGTGAACTGAAATACCCTCAAAGGCATCAGGTATTTGAACCTAGGCTTGTGTTTTCTGACTCATCTGTAATGTCTTACTCTGTCTTTTTTCATAATTTTTGATACTCTTACACAGAAAACCCATTTTTGTGAAAGACAGAAAGACGTTTTCATAGTAACAGCACAAAAATGTTTCAGACTATCAATGTGGCCTGAACAGCTGCTGAATCTATTCTTCTCTGCTAATGACAGATCATTACTTTTGGAAAAAGCAAACTAGGCCAGCAAAGAATAACAATAAAAATTAGCATTTCATTTTTCTTAGTATATAAAAAGACAGGAACAGACTATTTTCAGTGTTTCAAGGTTCTTTCTCCTCCCAAGATTTATTTCCACTTCAGTCATGCACTAATTGCTAACCTGTCATAACAAACCTAAATAAGAGCTTATATTTCTTGCAAAGACAGCACCTGACACACTCCTAGACTACAAGGACTATGCTTTTCACAAGTAAGGAAATGTACTCTAACACATTTGATTTAAAAAGACAGGTTATTTGGAAATCTTACTCTTGAGGAAACAGGAGAAAATGGGACCCAGTCAAAGTAACCATTTACCTCTGGTTACAATGAACCCATCACAAGAGCAACAGTGTGCTCCCCGGGCAGATCAAGTGTCTTTCAGCGCACTTACAAGGGAAGCCAACATATTTTTCCCGCTTAAAAGGACCTTCAGAAGTTAATTCACACCTACATCCTTAAGACACTTCTGTTACACAGGAAAAGGGGCTTATTAATAGAAACTTGGCTTTTGCAGTGACCTAACTATACAGAAAAGTCAAAATGCAGATTAGTTCTCTGCATTTCTAGAACTTGATTAAGCAGTAAAACTTCATGACCTGCAAATCTGTGCTCAAGTTCCTCACTTTTCTGATCAGTGTGTAGACACACTCTGCAGAGCACATATCTTGGCTGGTCCCAGAAAGAGAAGACATCTCTTATGAAGTTGAACCCTGACCTGATTAGAGTTTGAAGATTACAGAATGCTTTTCAGGGTCAGAATACAAGTGGAAACTATCAAAACAGCCAAAGAACAGGACAAAAATCAACCAAAGCACATTAACAGACCTTAATGATTTGCAGCTGCAATAATGAGCCAAGACATTTAAGGAATACAACAGTGTACTACAGGGACATTCTGCACTAAAGAAAAATTGACTGCTTCGAAGATGCTGAGTCCTACTCATCAAGGCTAATGGTATAAACCCATCTGCAGTGCAAGACTCTGCTAGACCTTAGATGAACTCCAGCTTTCAGGAACATGGCTTTCTCTCCCAAATGCCAAGTTGATGACAAGTAGACTTGGATGTCTCTTTCAAACCAAATTACTGTTAAACCAAAGTGAACTGACTGAAATGAAGAGCCAAGAGAGGCACCAGGTTGCACAGACCGCATTCTGATCAACTTATTTCACCAAACAAATGGGTACATATTTAATCCTAAATACAAAACAGGAGAGGAAGAAAACAGGGAAATTAGCAATGAACTTACAGCCAAAGAGACACATTTTTAACACTGAAATGAGAAATTATCAAAGTAAAGAACATGTATGTTACCAAGTAAAGAACCAGAGGCTATTACTGCTATTACTCTTTCCTGTCCATTAAACATACTGTGATAAACACTTTCTGTACATTATAATTTCAGGTGAAACTGACGAGGAAGAAATGTGTGGATCAGAAAATAAAGGGGGCTGAGCTGAGCTGCATATACTTATCCCTTGATGACAGACAAGACTGCAGTAGTTCATCAGTTCTCACCACCAAGGAAGAAACAGAGCAGTTCTATGATACAAAGTATTTCAGCCCCACACACAACATCTGGTAATTTCTGGTGTCTTGAGATCACAAGGTCACTGAAAACCACTTGGCCACACTCCAACCTTCCAGTCATGGAAAGTTTCTGATTTTCCTGAAGAGATTTTATAGTGATGAGCAATTATGGCCTGTGTCTCAATTACACAGAGAGGGCAATTAGGATTTTATTGTGATTTAGGAATAGTCTGTTTCTCTGGTTTTCTGACTTTGAAAAAAAAACCCAGATAGGCAAATAAGCAGCAGCTGTTGGAACAAACATTTCCACAAACAACTTGATTTATCTTAATGCTTTCCAAAAATTACCTGTGACTGAACAACTGCATTAGGAAATTCAAATCGCTTCTTGATGTCATCCAACATTCTGGCTCTGACATATGACACTAAATTTCACTCTGCAAGAGAGATTAAAAAAATATACTTAGGACTAGGAAGGACAGCATACCATGTATTACATGCTCTCCATCCCCCCCATATTTATGTGTTATTTAACAACAGATGCAAGCATCAAAGCATTTTCTTCCCTCTCTGAAGTCTACCATATCACTTTGTCTTTTGGGCTTGAACCCAAGAAATGGTGAATACTCATTGATCCTGCACAAAGAATGGGTTACAGACATTTCTTAAAGCTGCAACAAATATACCATTCCATATGGCACAGCATATGTGTACTCTAGAAGCATGTATTCTTGGGAGCATTTTAAGTATATTTCATTGAATTGAAAATGAGAGAGCTCAAAAGGAATGTTCACAGTCTCACAAATATGATTTAAAATGCAAAATTATCCACAAACTTTCCATCATTTCATGCAAAAGCAGAAGCAAAACAAACAGAAGACCAACCTGTGAGACTACAAATGGTAATTGTAGTAAGGGGCTGGAACACTTGAAGCGAAAACCTTCCCTGTAAACTGGAATATGCAGGTACTCACAAGCACATATGAACCTACATTAAAGAGGAATTAGAAGTCAGTTTATTGCACACCAATGAAACTGATGGCCACTGCAAATTCTCAAATATTTCAGTTTACTGTAAACTCACCTCCAGTCCCTTGGAATGGCTTCCTCAAAAAACCAAAAAAGCTAGTACTTGCTGAAAACCTAAGTGTAATCCTTTGTAATAAGCACTGAGGAAACATATACATGGAAAATACTCAAATTTCAAGACATGCTATCAGTGTCATACATTCAGAATCTTGCCACTTTAAAAAAAAATGGAATTAAAGCCTGGATACGAGCAACACTCTATGTGCCACAAAAAACACCATTTGTGGCAGGAAAACTCAAAATTAATAGCTACATTAATAGATCAGTGAACACAAATTCCTCACAGTTAAGCAGTGAGGTATTCCCTTACACTTGTGGATTGCATGTCTGAAAGTGCAGGAGAAAAAACCAACACTGATGCTGGCATGTTATGTATAGTTTTAGAATAGATGTTATGGCATTTTTAGACAATAGGTGTCCATATAATAAATGAACACTCATTAAACTAGAGCTGATATCTTGCTTTAAAAAAAAATATTCCTACAGTAAACAATTCCACATGTACCTAGATCTGTTGAGCATGGCCAACAACTCCAGTGGATCTAGATGTATCAGCCTATCTGTATACATAAACCTAAGCCCCCTCAGTTCCACCCAATAAGCAGCAAAATGAGGTAAAGCTCCTTCCTGGACAGTTTTGACAGGAACACACTGGAATTATATTGTATCTCTCATCAGGTAATTATGAGTAAAAGGAAAAACTACTACAGAGAATCATTACAAGCACAGAACATACTTTCAATGTAAGTACAAATCAGCTATTCCAGATAGACTAGAAGTCTGTTGCCCTTGCATGAGACACAAGTCCTAAATTTCTCTCAATCTAAACTAAATATCCACAGGATAGTTACAATGCAACAGCTATATCAGTGCAATTAAATTAAACACTACCTAAACTATTCCTCAGTCTTCAGCACTCACCCTAAGCAAAGGTAACTGTGTATCCACATGGAATGTCCATAAAATTTAGAGGATACATGGATAATCACGGCTGGCAGAGACCTAAAGATGCTTTTTGTTCAACCTCCCAAAGGAAGCTCAGACATGTAGTCAGACCAGGTTGCTCAAGGCTTTGCTTCAGTTTGGCTTTAAAAACCTTCCAAGATCAGGGAAGGCACCACTTTACTGAGCTCTCCTGATCAACAAAAGCATTCTCTCCATTACTAGGCTTTAGCTCTTTTCCCATGAACTCCTGTGAAGCGCCTGGCTATGCCTTTTCATCCCCTCCCCCTGGTGCCAGCACTGCTACTGGCTACCACTGTTCAGCTGTCCCTCCTCCCAGCTGCACAGTCCTAGAAACCACAGCGAAAGGATCCTCACAGGGAAAGGAGATCAGCCCCTTTATCTCCATCATCTCTGCTGAATTCAGGCCCTATCTCTGCCTGTGGTAAGCATCTGTGTAGCCTTAAGCTTGACTTACTGCAAGATAGCCACAAAGTTGTTCTACCACTGCCCCTCAACTGGAAAAGGGGCAAAAATATGATTAAGGGTTTATGACATAATGACAGGAAGATCACTCAGCAATTACTCTTACAGGGAAAACTGACACAAGCCAAGGAAATTTATTTTTACTAAAGAAAACTGAGTAGAATAGTAAGAAATACAAAAAGATTTAGAAACACATTCCCCCCCACCTTTCCTTCCTTCTGGGGTCAACTTCACTCACTACCAACTTCTCTACCTCTTCCCCCTAACTGGAGTAGGGGGTCAGGAAATGAGGTCAGTCACACTTTTCCCAGCTCCAGCATGGGATCCCAACCACAGTTTGCAGTTCTTCATTAACTGCTTCAGCGTGGGTCCCTTCTATGGGGTACAGTTGATCAGGAATAAACTGCTCAACTGTGGATCCTAAGTCTTGCCAGCACGGGTTCCTGCCTTCATGGTCCCACTGGTCCTTTCAGAAGCCAGCATGGCCTCCTCTCCATGGAGTCACAGCCTCCTCTGGGCATCCAACCAGTCTAGCATGGGGTTCTCCACTGGCTGCAGGTGGACACCTGCTTCACCACAGACTTCTATGGGCTGCAAAACACACACGAGCTACTTTACCATGGTGTTCACCATGGACTGCAGAGCAATCTCTGCTCCAGCACCCGGAGCATCTCGTCTCCCACCTTCTGCCCTTTGGTGTCTGCAGGGCTGTTTCTCTCATGTTCTCACTTCTCTCCTTGGGCTGCTGTTGTGTAGCAGTTTTTCACCTTCTTAAACTTGTTATCCCCGAGGATAACTGATGGGCTTGGCCTTGGCCAGTGGCTGGTCCATTTGGAGCCCTCTGGCATTGGCTGTGTCAGATGTGAGGTTTTGGCAGCTTCTCCCAGAGGCCACCCCTGTAACTCTTCTACTACCATATCCTTGCCACGCAAATCTAATAAAGCATTCTACTGCTAAGACGGAAAAGCATTGCTAATTCAAGTTATTCAAGAACCACAGAGAGGCTGTCACTGCATTACACTTTCGGATCTGGTCCAGTTCTCCAAAATAAACTTTGTCAAGGTAAATTAGGCTACATAAAAGAAACTGAGTGCAGGGAGCACTGAGACCATATTTCTCGCCTGTGATCTGAGAGCCTGTGGCTCCTTTTTAAGGATTCTCGATTAAACTGGTGTTCCTACCCAGCCAGGAGCGAGAACACCTGCGCGCACCCTCACCGCTTGCGTGCGACAAAGTCAAACGTCTCAGAGCGACCAGCTTTAAACAAAATCGTAAAACAAACAACACCCCCCTCTCACAGGGCAGTAGCAGCAACTGCCTTTACTTCGCTGCCGTCCTGACGCCGCGGATCGCTCCCGCCGCCCGTCCCGCGCTCCCCGGGGCCCCTCACCTCGGCCGGGCCGGGCTGGGCCGGGCTCGCTGCGCCTCCGCCACGGCCGCGCCGCCGCCCGCAACCGGCCGCGCACAGCGCGCATGCGCGGCGGCTGGCGCAGGCGCGGCGGGGCGGAGGGGCCGCGCTGGCCCTGCCGCGGGGACGGGCCGGGGCTCCGCGGTGGTACGCGATGGGCCTTCGTCGGCTTCGAAAGTACTGCGGAGTGGGTGTGTCAGCCTCTAAATGCTGTGGCAGGCAGTCATCAGCGAGTGCAGGAGCATCAGGAAGACTATGGACGTGAAGAATAAATGGTGTTCTGGTTGCTGCAGGGTGCCACGTAATCACAGAATCACTTAGGTTGCAAAACACCTCTAAGAACATCGAGGGTGCAGCTGTCTCAGAGACTAAATAAGAGTTTAAACTCAGTTCTGATGTATTTCGGTAACTGCCCTGCCACTAACTGGTAACCACACATCTGTGTGCGTATTCTGTATTCTTTTAAGATTCTTGGTTTACTGCAAAGTAGCTCTTCTGTTACCTAACATCAAAGCAACACACACCTTCTGCGAGGCACATATAACATAAGAATGCCTGCCAGTGAAAATATTTTCAGAAAAATTCAGAAATATTTTGAAAGGAATTTGTTTGAAAATGGTTATGTTATTCTCTCAGGCTAGATTATTTTCTCTCAAGGTTATCTTCTCTGAGTTGGTTTGAGCTGAAAGTAGTAGAATGCTGACAAATGAAAAACAAAAGTAAATGCAGACAAGTCTGTCTAGTATTTCTTCAGTCTTTTCATTTAAAAACATCAGGAATACATTGTTTTCAGTTTCACCAGCTAAAGCTGTAGGCAGTTTATGGTACCCAAAGAACCCTGCCACTGCCTACATTGAATTGGTGGAAACACATAGACTGCCACTTCCAAGAGGCACTAAAAGCCCAGAAGTGACTCACTGTATTCTCTTGAGCTGCCTACAGGTGTACAATGCAAAGGGAAGATCAGTCAGACCCCAGAGAACATGTGGGCTGCTGGCTGTATCTGTGACCTCTCTGCAGCAGCTTTATCTGTGACCTCTCTGCAGCAGCTGTTTTCAAGCAGCACATACAAGTATTTGTGACGTGGCTTTTGGCTCAGTGCACTCGGGCTAAGATGGGCTCCCCTGTCTGCCTGCTGCTGTAGTATCATAAAATGAGGAAAAAGGACCTGTAGGAGCTTTCACAAGGATGTCCATCTCCAGGTCACCATAGGTGGTGACATGAATCCAAAGGGATTGTTCAGTCTTGTCTGCCCATTCCATGCTTTCTGCTTCATCTAAGAACATCTTGCTATTGTTGACATTTTGAGATTAGTAGTCAGCTATGAAGGGCCATCACTCCACCCATTCAGAGCATTCGTGCACTTTGATGCAGATCCAGTGTGAGGGCTGAACTGAGAAAAAAGTCCCTGATTTGTATCCTCACAGGTGATTGAGATGAATAAGAGTGGAGATTGCTTAACTCTTGCCAGGGAGAACTCTGCAACTCAAAGATTAGCCTTGAAATGCCTTACTGAACTTTATGCTGTAGGAATTCATAGATAAAAAGTCTCTTTGTATTAGTGCAAGCAAGGCCCATGGCATTTTTGACTGCCTGTACAGAAGTTTTCATTTTATAATTCCAGGTTGCAGAGCTTGCCTGACAGGTGAAGTGCATCTCAGTAGCATGCCATGCAGGGAAACTTCTCCAGCTGTGTGTTAGCTCCGTGTTATGCCCTAGACATGGGAGCTGTAGTTCCGAGTACAGTTCTAAGTAGGCTACTGCCCAAATGAGCATTAGCCAAAATAGCTTTCAATTTGATGCAAACTGCAATGAGATCTCCTGAAATTAAAGGAGCACGTAGTAATTTATTTTAGTGCAGACCATTGATGTGTGCTTATACTGTGAAGCATCTTGCTTTGACAAGCAGCTCACCAGAGGTTTCATACTTGGCGTGAGAATATTAGGAGTATCAAATCCCTTCTATGGATTACTTGACTGTGATGTGTAATTGCTAGCACTGTTTCTAAGTCCTGAGTTTCATGCAGGTCATCTGAGGACATTGAGGCACAAGAACACTGTATGTAACAGGAATGCTCTCACAAAGGGCTCTTGGTAGCTCCAGAGACTCAGCTGTGTCTTGAGACAAAAGGAGCCCATCTCATCTTTGTGAAACCATTTACTGTCCTATGGTCTCAATCTGTTTTAATTACATATTTTTCTAGGCTGATATCTCAGAAGCAGGACAAGAGCAGAAGATATCTCTTACAAGACATACTTCAATTTACAGATATTTCTTTTGATTGTCTTTCAACTTGCAAGGCTTATAGAGCCTGGCTGTGAAACCGAGATATGTCTCCTGTAGTGGCCTGAAGTGGTGTGCCCAGCTTTCAAAGTCTTCCATTAAAGTAGTAGAAATACTTGGAGGTTTTGAAGGTAGCATCAGTGTCAAAGTTAAAACTGGGTTTGATCCAGAGCAGTTCATATCTGCTGCAGATCATGCAAAAAATGTTTTCCCTAGAAAATATTTGAAATCAGTTTTCCCTTTTGAAAGAAATTTGACACCTTTGAGCGGTGTCTCCAACACGATTTCTGCAGGTCTTAATATGGTCTATCTGTTATATAAAAACTAATAAAAATAGAATTTTGCTAGCTTGTATTGGGCTACCAAATAGGACTACCACCCTCCAGTTTATGTGACAAGAGTCCTTAAAAGGGTCAGCAAATCTGTGAAAAGGGCCCTGTTCTCTGGCTTGTGAATTTTCTTCCAGGAAAAACACTAGGCAGGAGTCCTTGTCTCCAGTTACATGTTTTCTAGGATATTCTAAGTTGTTTGATTATGGGACAATCTAATCTCATGAGGGGTATTGCATGGTAATGCTCTCCAAGAAATGCCAGAAGGTTCTCTTGGCAGCATTTGTAGTGTGCTGTAAGGTCTCCCACTGAAGGTTGCTATGCAAATGAAAATCATAGCACTGATAATGGCCTAATCTGCATATCTCATTTCTTACATGGAATTTTATCCAAACCAGAAAGCAATTCTGGCTTTAATCATGAAGCAGAGAAATAAAAGTTCCAGTTAAGAATATATTGCAGAAATCAATAGCAGCAAAGCCTACCACTATTGAAATATATTTATTTTAAATCTCTTGAGCCTGATAATGAAATACGGTTTTAGCAAATGGACCTGCCTAGTCAGCTAAGTCTTTAGCCATTATAACTAAGAAGACTCATCTAAAATGCATTCAACTTTCAACGCAGCTGGTTTTGCTCCAAACACTAGTCAGCTATGAAGGGCCATCACTCCACCCATGCAGAGCTTCCATGGACTCCGATGCAAATCCAGTGTGAGGGCAGAACTGAGAAAAACTGATTTGTCCCTGATTTGTATCCTCACGGGCTATTGAGATGAGTAAGAGTGAAAATTGCTTAACTCTTCCCAGGGAGAACTCTGCAACTCACAAGATTAGGCTTGAAATGCCATGCTGAACTTTATCCTGTAGGAATTGATAGATAAAAAGTCTCTCCTGTGTTAGTGTTAGTGCAAGCAAGGCCCATGGCATTTTTTGACTGTCTGTACAGCACTTGCTTTACTGAAGGGTAATATACAAAGTTTGAGGCATACTTCTGACAAAGATAATTGCGCTTTTGGACTATTTCAGTGTCCCATGGATTGTATCGAGTGGCAGAGAGTTTTAAAGAGAAGAAATTTTGGCATCTGTTCTCACTCTCAGGCTCATGGATCCTACAAAGACCCTTAATATATTTGTTCGTGAATGCAAGGGAATAGCTAGTGGGGTGATAACACTGAAATTAGGACCTCACCAGAGACTGGTTTCATACTACTCTGATCTAGTACAACTAGATCTGATTTTATTAAATCAGTGGCAACAACAGTTACAATATTAGAAAGAAGTCACCGGCTTGTTGTGGAATACAGTGTAACAAATTTATGTCCCACACAAGGCGGAAATACTTTTGAAACAGTACACAACTCAAACCTTATTGCCACTATGTGCCCATGATGTCACTTCTAGTGCTGGATAATATAACTTTGAAAACGTACAGTGGGGCCAAACATCACTAGTATGAGCAGGTGATGAACACTTCAAGGAAACCGCAGGTAGATGTAACTGTTGTTGTTCCTTTGCACAATCCAGACATAACTTTTTAGGTAGTTCATCTTCATACTCTCATGTGCAACAATGAATGAGATACACTGTGAACAGCCAAGGACCAGTAATGGAAGCTGAACCTCTCTAGACTGCAAAATAACAAACTGCATTCTACTTTCATTTACATGATACAGCACAGCAAAACCTAAGTAATGAAGTTAAGGATGTGATTTAGATTGTTTTATGCTCCATTTTTTTTCTTTAAATGAACATTAGCTAATGTCACTAAACTACAAGAAGACTGCTCAGAGTCCCTAAAACACATGAGTATTCCAATTGTTGTCACTGAGATTAACAAGACTATTAATTTGTTTTGATTTACTCAGTGTGTGTTTTCAAGTCATGATGTGACTTTAACAAGACCAAGGAAGCGATCATCCCCTTACTGGTGAGGCTGCACCTTGAATCCTGTGTTCAGTTTTGGGCCCCTCCTTCACTACAGAACAGGCATTTTGCCCAAGCATATATCCAGAGAAGGAGAGCAAAGCTTTTGGAGGGTCTGGAGGACAAAATATACAAGTAGCACTTGAGGGAGCTGGGGTTGTTTAGCCTGGAGACAATGAGCCTGACTGGAGACTGTATCTCTTCCTAGAATTCCCCTGAAAGATTGCAAGACTCCTGGCATGCATTTTCATAAGAATCATGGCACCTTTTTACCCTAGCCTCTCAAGGATTTCCTTGAGGTGGGGATGCAAGGGCAGAACATTGATGAATGATGTGATGGGAAACTATTGCTCTTGCTCTACGTTTATATATATATATATATACATATATATATATATATATATATATATAATATTTACTTTCTACACACACACACATATTTGTATGTATTTGCAGTCTGAAGTGGATAAAATGTATAGTTTTGGTCAGTTTAAATATGCTGTCTGAGGAACAAATAATGGAGAATGGGTGAGGCAGCAGAGCATTGAAAGGTGGAAATTGTAATAAATCAGGATAGCACGCTTTTTGCATTTATATCTTTTGGAGAACTGGGAAGTTTTTATTGGAAATTGTACATATATGTAAAAGTGTCTGGAATTGATGGCACATGGTGATGAAAAGTATTCTGATAGGAAATTCATTGTTCATTGAGGGGTGCCTACCATTAGGAGAAATGTAAATGAAGTACACCTGCTTACTAGTAAAATCTATTGAATTCAGTGGACCACACAGAGCTTATATGGAAGGGCATCTGAATTCTGAATGGTAAGTCAGAATATACAGACTGCAGATTCATTGAACCCCTTCTAGCAGCTGGTAAAACATGTTTAGCCATCTCAATTCTGTTTTGTTCCCCTCTACAACTTCATAAAAATTACTTCTGGCTTCCTCACTATGCTGTGATTATTGGCTGACTCCTGTATAATGACCAATCATGCTTTACAGCTTTCTAATATATGAAAGTTGCTATATTCATATGTATCATATTCATATGATTTTTGTTTAGATTTCTGAAAAGTACCTATCTATTACAGCGACCTGGTTAAGGTCTCCAGGGTGAGAGAAGGATGAGAATGTTGTTTGATGATCAGAAGGCTGGATTTATTGATATATGATATATAATACATTATAACTATACTAAAAAGAATAAGGAGAGAAGTTGCAAAGGCTGCTAAGCTAAGAATAGCATAGAAAAGAATCTAAAAACAAGAGAGTTCTCTGTCCTGTGTTCCAGAGAGCTTGCCCTGTGATTGGCCCTTAATTGTACACATGGAACATGAACCAATTACAGGTGCATCCTATTGCATTTCACAGCAGCTGATAATCATTGTTTACATTCTCTCTCTGGGGCCTCTGCTTCCCAGAAGATACACAAATCCCAAAGAAAGGATTTCTATGAAAAAATGTCTGCGACACCTATCAAGCTCCTAAGGCCAGATGTCTGAAAATATATATGTAATATATTCCTTAAACTTTGCAATGTTCTCTCAAATGTTGAACTAGGTGTGTATTCAGTTTCTCTGCTTTCCAATACTGCTTTTGCTTACATGATTTTTTCTATTTCTTAATTTTTTCTATTTTTTTCAGGGCCAAACTTTCTTCTCACTGTGTTTAACTGCTTTCAACCTTCATACCTTATCTATTTTTTTCCTGGGTAAATAATTTAGTTAGTCTCTTTGTTTCAATTTGCCATCCATAAAGTTGGTGTAAAACTACTTTCTGAATCAGTGAGGGCATAATCAAGGATTCATTAAAGATAAGGACAGCTAAGACCCAGTGGCAATATGAGTACTTATCACTGATTTAAAAATCTGGTTTTCACTAGAAGTTTTTCACCAAGGTAATGTTAAGCCATTTCAGATTCTCATTTTGTAGTGATACTGGGAATAAAGATTTGGCTAGTTTATGGCTCTCACAATGAAAGTGAAGATAGTGTAGTCTTGTACCTTTCTGATACTCTTGTAATGAAGCTGTAGAATAACATAAGTATTCTATGACCAAGACATGGTGGTCATCTTATGTATAAATTCCTGAATTAGATAATGGTCAACTTTTAATGGTAACTAATGGTAATTAATAGTGGTATACTGGGTTTGCATGGCCAGGTTTTTGGTAGTGGCAGCTACAGGGATTGCTCTTGTGAGAAGTTCCTGGAAGCTTCCTCCATGTTTGGCAGAGCCAAAGTCAACCAGCTCCAAGATGAACGTGCCACTGGCCAAGATTGGGCCAATCAGAAATGGTGGCAACATCTCTGTGATAACAGATTTTAGAAGGAAAATAGAAGTGTTGTGCAGATATAACTGCAGCCAGAGAAGAGGAACAGCTCTGCAAACACAAGGTCAGTGCAGCAGGAGGGACAGGAGCTGAGATTCCCCTGCAGCCCGTGGTGCAGACCATGCTGAAGCAGCTGCAGCCCATGGAGGATCACAGGGATGCAGAGATCCACCTAAAGCCTGTGGAGGAGACCCACAGCTGAGCAGGAGGTGCCTGAGAGGAGGCTGGGACCCCGTGGGAGGCCTGTGCTGGAGCGGGCTCCTGGCAGGGACCTGGGGAGAGAGGAGCCCACACCAGAGCAGATTTCCTGGGAGGAATTGTGATCCATGGGGGACCCCGGCTGGAGCAGCCTGTTCTTGAAGGACTGCACCCTGTAGAAGAGTGACCCACATTGCAACAGTTTGTGGGGGACTTACCCATGGGATGGACTCACATTGGAGAAGTTCATGGAGAACTGTCTCCCATGAGACACCCCCACTGGAGCAGGGGAAGGAGTCCCCTTCCTGAGCAGTGGGAGAAACAACATGTGATGAACTGACCATAACCCCCATGCCCTGTCTCCATGCGCTGCTGGGGGGAAGGAGGTAGAGCTGGCAAAGAGGGAGGAGTGGGAATAAGGTGTTTTAAGGTCTTACTTTATTTCTCATTATTGATTTTGTTAGTAATAAATTTAGTTAATAACTCTAATTCAAGCCTGTTTCCTTCATGACAATATTTCATGAGTAGTCTCCCTCTATCCCTATCTCAGCCTATGAACCCTTCGTTGTATTTTCTCTCCCCTGTCCAGCTGCAGAGGAGAGTGAGAGAGAGACATTGGTGAGTGCCTGGCATACAGACAGGGTCAATCCATGACAGTGTTTTTGGTGCCATAACTTGGATTCAAATTGAGGTTGCTGCCACCACAAGAACCTGATGCAGAGTGAAGATGGTCACATAATTGCTTTATATTTGACTGATGGCTAATGGAGAGATTTCCTGTCAGGCCAGAAATTGAGAACACTGATTTCATTGAAGTTACTCCCTAATAGCTCCCTTGCACATATGATCAGACTGTCCTGGCTATGGCTGGAGAAATCCAAAACAAGTTCTCTAGCTGTAAAAAGAGTAGAGCATTTGACTTTATTTCTCTGACTAATAGGAGCATTTCCTCTAGGGACACCACCATTGTGAGGAAAAAACCCCTAAACACTTCCTTGTAGGTCTTTCAAGAAGACTTTTCCACTTTTGATGAATTTCCTTATGTGTCCCTAGAGATCACAAAAAAAAAAACAAGCAACCTTTTATACTGTAATATTGTGCACAGCCATGGTCCCTTTTTGCATTTATCTTCTGTTGTTATTACTATGTTCCTCTGAGGTGACCAGTGGTGAATTATAAATGGTTTTATATTGTTTTCTAAATCACGCAGGCCTTGGTCTTCCAGATCCTTCCTACTGGTAAGGGAGTTTATATGTTTCTATCTGAAGTGCTTATTTTCCATTTGATTTGTGGTTAGAAATTAACAAGTCGATAAAACCTCAAAACAGGCACACATTTGGCTCAGGCTGCTTGGCATTTGTTCATCATTTGTAGCTAACCAAAGAAAGCCAATCCAGACATAGTATTTTGCCACTAGATCCTGGCAGTCAGAGTGGCATTACAAAGAAACTTTTTAAGTCATATTCCTTGTTGCATGTGTAAGATCAGCTGTAGGCTTATTTTAACTTTTTGGCTCTGATTCAGGCCATTGTAATCAATATCTGGCTTGGATCAAGATTGGCTATGATTTTTTTTTTTTTGTCTGCATAAGAAAAGAACTCAAATATAGAGAAATTCAGACTGATGATACATTGAAAAGGCACAGTGGTTTCATTTATAGCCAGTAATATCAGCTTTTTCAGTTCATAGTGTATTTTGAAATATTTGAAAACAAGGCCTATTTAAGAGTCAGTCAGACTTGGGTCACAAAATTTAAACTTCAAATAGAAATTTAAAACAGCTGTGTTTAAAATATTGAAGACAATTAAATGTATCCAAATGAGCTGGGAAACAGTCTTCTTTTTTGCGGCATAAGACATATCTGCTTTGTGTAAGAAAACAATACAGAAAGGCAGCAATTCCTTTCAGTCATGTGTGGAATCACCGCACAACAGAAACAGTACAGCTATGAAATACAGCTCCTCTTAGGTCAGATGTAATGCTGCACAAACACTTCTACACTCTATACACAGCTGTATACGGAGCAGAAATGTTGACTTGTGTTCCACGTAAATCAGGGATCTGGGATCTATGCATCATGTGTCCAGCTTGATGCAGGTGTGACTGAAGACTTCTGAACACAGGAACTGGAGCCTTTCAGGAAGCCTACAATTGTATCAGTCATTTCAGCACACATAAAAAGTGCAAGCATTTTTAGCATTGCAGAAGTTGATTACATAAACGTTCAGGTTGTTAAACACCTCTAAGAACGTAACTTAAATGTCTCCTATATTCCAGCAGCTGAGTAACTATTCCCTGGTAAACCTTGTTTAAGTAGTACTGTATAGTGCTTGTAGAAAATTGCCTTCACCTTTATAACTCTGTAGTTCTTTAAACCAGTGTCTTTGCACATTCATATGCACATAATTACATCCATCTGCTGTAATGAGATCAAAGAATGTTTATTTAAACTGTTAATCCAAAATGAAGTCAATAGTTGCACCAGTTTGTCACTTAACAGCTCAAGATTGTTCTTTGATTTTGCTCCTGTCAGTCAAAGATTATATTTGGAATTAATGAAATTTTTATATTTTAAAATAATAGCTGTAATTGCGTCTCAACCCCTTCAGCTTGAATACAGATGCTGCGTTTGGGTTTTTTTTTTTGTTTAAAAATCAACATTGCTTCACAACTGACAAACAGTAAACAACTTCCTTTTCTTTTCCAAATTTGAGCATGAATCAGCAGATGTTTCTGAGTAATGATTACTCAACCGAGTGGTCTCAGTTAAATTAGCAAAAAAGACACTTAGAATGAATGAAGTTAGGTAATAGAAGCATTACTACTGTGACACTTGGTATGTGTCATAGGAAAACAGCTTGCAGTGATTCAGTCCCATTTCAAGTCAAGAGGACAAACAATTTTGTTGAAATACATAAGAAATAAGTCAGTGTTGAAGGACTCCAGAGAACAATCAGGCTCCATTCCTTCCAGTAGCATCCCAATCTAGGAAGATGATGCTCTGTTCAGATGGCTCTTGACAGCTGGCAGCACTTTCCATTAAGCTCGATGGTGGTCCAGCCTCTGTGCCCTTGCATCCACAGTCCTTACTCAAGAACAAAGTTCTAAACTTGCCAGAATCAGCTTTAGTGTGTTTATGGACTCAGCAGGAGTTCTTATTTTTGCTGGCTTGCCTAATTCAAGGTTATTAGAACATATGCGAAGTTTCAGATATACACATCAGGATTTTAAAACATGGATATTCATATACACGGATATTCATATACATTTCAAGTCACGTTGTAACTTGTGGAATTTTTACAAATTGTATTAATCCTTTTCAATACTTAGTACTGATTTTATTAATTAGGGCTTACGACATCTTTAAGAAAGGAAATGCAGCTCCGTAGTTTCGAAGGAATTATTAAATGCTAAACTTCGTGCGATGTGCGCTCATTTCCGAAATGAGAAGAGAAGATAGAAGTCGTGGTGCTCCGGAGAGGTCAAATGAGGATATTAGCTCGAGGGCTCGGCGCGCCATCTCTCGGTGGCACCTGCAAGGCCCAGGAAGCGTGCCCTGTGTCCAGTCACCGAAGACAGTAAAAAATACAGCCACCGAAAGGACTAAATCAGTTTTCCATGTGCCAAAAGTTAATGCGGGCAATTTTTCGACAATTTTATGGCTGTTGAAAAATAGTCATCTCACGAACGTCAGCACGTGATTTAGACATTCACAGTCAATCACTTCATCTCCACAGTGGTATTTTCCCCTGGCAGGAAACCCCACATTATCTGCCATACCCGGACGAGATACGGAAATGTTTGAGGCAGTAGACGTGTTTTAGGAGACTCTCAGCCCGTTACAGGTAGAAATAGCGGCTGGCGCTACAAACGTGTTGAAGAAACGCGTTTGTTATTTCCTGCTTGCTGCGTGCCCATCATCACCTGCCGTCCCTGTGCAAGTCGGGCATTCCCTTGCTGTCCTCCTCTCTTTGTTTTTGCAAGAGAGTTCATCGGGGGCTTTTCGGGGGGGCTTGCTAGCGCGGGCAGCGCCTGTGGCGGAGCTGCCGCCAGGCCCGGTGCCGCGGGTGCCGGCCGGGCCGCAACCTGTTCCTTTAAGGGCGGGCGGGCCGGGGCGGGGCCGCGCGGAGGAGCTTGCGCACCATTGGCTGTCGCGCGGGGCTGGTGCCGCCCCCGGCACTTACTACTGTGTCCCTCACACTGTGTCAGGCAGGAGCGCGGTGCGCATGCGCGGCGGGTGCTGCGCTGGCCGGCGGGGTTGGGGCGAGCGCCGGGGCTGCCGCGGGCGGGGAGCGGGAGCGCGGGGAGCGGGCGCGGGAGCGCGGGGAGCCGGAGCCGCGAGCCAGAGCCGGCAGCCGCCGCCGGCCGGAGCAGCACAACAGAGGATGCTTGCCTCCCGCTCGCCGCTTCTCTGCGCGCCCGCCATCTCCTCCACGTCCTCATGAATTAGGGCTGCGCGGTGGGGGTGGGGGACGGCAGCGAGCGCCCCGACGAAACCGGCGCCCCAGGCATGGCCGGCTCGGTGAGTGAGTAGCGCGCGTCTTCTCCAGCCCTCCACCCCGCGTTGCACGGCGCCGCCGGGAAGGGGCTGGCGTGACCGGGAATTTATCTTCGCATGCGGCTTTCCCTGCCTCCCGCTGCTCCCGGTGGCGGCGCGGCGCGCGCACGCACTTGGAGGGAGCCGTGGTCCTGCCGCCGCAGCGCGGGCAGCGAGCGCGGAGGCGCCGAGGCGTCCCTGACAGCGGGCCCGGCTCGACTCCCCGCGCTCTCCCGGTGGCACCGAGGGCTGTCCTACGCCCTCGCCTGCGGGGCCGTTTTATTGTTGTTTCAGCGGTGCGTTGCTGGTTTTGCCAACTCTCCCCCCACCAAATCCTTTCTGCCGTGTTTGTGGTACGGTTGTGTCCGTGTGTCCGCGTACTGCCCGCGATGGGTCCGGTTCCCCCCGGCCGCCAGCCCCATCTCCGCTCTTTGGGGCGCTCACCGGCCGCTCCCCGCCTCTTCCCCCGCAGTGTGCCGTCCAGGTGAAGCTGGAGCTGGGGCACCGAGCCCAGGTCAGGAAGAAACCCACCGTGGAGGGCTTCACCCACGACTGGATGGTGTTTGTCAGAGGCCCTGAGCACAGCAACATTCAGCACTTTGTGGAGAAAGTCATCTTTCACCTGCACGAGAGCTTCCCCAGGCCGAAAAGAGGTAGTGGGGTCTGTCCTGGGATGAGCGCTTGGAGGCGGCCCGGAGCGGGCGCAGGCGGTGGGTCTGTGCCGGTCTCGGTGGAGAACAAAAGCGGTCGCCAGTGCGGTGGTGGGCTGCCGGGGCTCTCTCCCGCCGCTTGTGGGGCTGTCCGGCGGCGGGAGCGGCTCCTCTCTGCCCCTCACGCGCTTGCTGCCGCGGCACGTCCGCTCCCGGCTGCCTGCGGTCGCAGAGCGTGCTCCGGCCGTGGGCCTGGGTCCCGACTCCTTGTGGTCTCTCGGTGGTGGGTGGCATGGAGTTAGCTTCTGTCCCAGCGTAGGTGCTCACTGGCGACTTTTGCCCACGTGTTACTTCCTTCTGGCTGGTGTTGTTTTCTCCCGATGTCTGTATGACTGGAAATAAGGATGCCTGTACATGTGTTGGTGTTCCGATTTTGCTACTTGTGTTTGGATTCCTTCAACACCCTGCGTGTTCATCTCCTGGGTTTCATCTTTTTGTGAGTACATAAAAAAGTCTCAAAAGGTGCACTAGTGGTTCATTTGTACCCGCACAAGTTTGGCTGGGAGACATGTAAGAAGCCTTTTGTTTTCAGATCTGTTTCCTGAACCTTTGCTTGTCTTGATTATTGTAGTGGGATTGGTTGAGGTAACAGTACAAATAAAAGAAGTGAGCAGGTTTATTTATCTATACAGACACAATACTTAGGTGTTATCTTTCATTTGATCTGTTATCTTTATTGGCATCTAGTACTTCTCAAGTTCCTTGGAACAACATTGTCATAAATTGGAGCTTGGGAGGGGATAAATTGAATGTTCATGGAGCAAAAGACAAGAAAATTTTGAGTCTTGAGATAAAAAAGCTTTGCTTTATGGTAGGATAAAAACATACAGTTTTATTTAATGTTTCTCAGTTGGAAAATACCAAGCTGTGACTTTTTTATATCGGTGACTGTGTTTTCTCTAGAATACTTTCCATCTCTTAAGCATCAGAGTGTAAGAATTACTTTATTTCAGCTCCAGAGTTTATCCTCTGAAGTACAGGCTGTTAACTGTCTTTTATTTTCATACTGTCAGTGTATTTTTTGGATCTGTTTAAATCTGTGCAGTACTACGCAAACGGTTTTCAGTGAATTGTATGACGTACTGCAGTCTTATTGTTGAATTAAATTGCCTAGCTTGTCCTGGTGAGTTTTCCTCTTGCTTTCTTCTATTTCTTGTGCAAAAGACATGACTTTGTCTGTCTAGATAGTTTGGGAGAAAAACTCTTGAGAACAGATCTAAGAAACCTGAATAGCTGAGATAGTATTATTCATATTCAATGAATTAGATGATGGGTCATTCAATCAGAGGTAGGAAGTGTGCTTAATACTTGAAGCCCGGTCTGCATAGGAGTTGTTGGTGGTCCTCTCTGCTTTTGTTATCTCTGCTATATTTATTTGCTTGCTGAAACATGATTCTGCTTCTCAAATTTGGTTGCTAGGTGTGATGCGGAGCTTGCTAATAAGAATATAGTTGAGGACTTTTGTAAGTGAGGGATATATCGTTTGCCACTTGCTTTCTGTCTCCAGCTTCTGTGTTCAGTTACACAGTCATTTATGTAATTGTTTTAGGGTGTTTATTTTGGGGTTTTGTTTGTAAGCATAATTTTCATGATGTGGCAGCTGCTGGGAAGGATGCCCTCTTGTTTAGCCGGGGAGGGGACTTCTTGTACAGTGCTTGTACCTGCCTTGGATTGTTGGAGAACTCTGCGGCCACTCTCATTCAGCAGATTATAACCTGGATGACAGGCATTCCATTCACTTATGGGCTTTGCTTAGCCTCCTGAAACTGTTGATGCTGAAGGAATTTCAGGACCTTGAAATCACTTCGGGGGAATGATCCATGTGTGAATTACTTAGAATGTTTTCTGCTATTGTTAAGTGTTTAAAAGGGAGGTGGGAATGTGTGCCTTGTAAGTGGTAGCAGTTGGTCTTTCTAATTTAGAAGTGCTGTTAAAATTTTTGACAAAAGTATTCTAAGGTGTTTTTTTTGGTCTCTGTAAATCAGTGCTACCAGTTTTGTTTGATAGCTCAAGTGTTGCATATTTAATAGGAATGATATGCATGTTTGAAGTGTTAGTCAAACTACCTGTTTTCACTTTGTCTGCAGTTATATACTTCATTATTTTAGCATGGGATAACTTACTGCTTTGAGATACTTGGTAATTTCACAAACTTTTCCTGAGCCATGGGTTTAGCATGCTGAATTTAGGTGTATAAGATTAATCAAAAGCAAGTACTAGTATACTGCCAAGCCATAATAACATCTAGTTATCTGATAAGTGTTCTTTTTGTCTCATGATAAGAGTGGTTGCTCTGAGCTGTTTGCATGTTAGGAAAAAGTTTAGTTCATTAGGTCTATCTGTAAAGCTCATGGATCTATTTGAAAATAATAAATCAACAAGCTAAGATAGGTGTTATTAACTCATAAAGTATTTCTGTTACTAGATCACTTTTTATTAGAGACGCAGTAATTCCGGCTACCAGGGGAGACAAGGGAGATAAATTATGGCCAGGTCATTTGCTTTGCAAATTTATGAGAATAGCTGGATAAACTGTCAGTTTGCCAGCCACAACTATGGCTTTGCTTATCTGTTTATGCTAGAAATTTTGGAAATAGTGGATATTGGCAGTGAGTTTGCAAAGGTGTGTCCAAGTGTTTGTTCTGCTAATAGTTGCTACAGAGCAAGCAGGGTCCTGTATCCCAAAGTTGCTTTAGTTTTAAGGTGGCAACATTACTGGGGTGTTGTTCAGTCACTGGCGTGCAGAGCAGGTTGGTTTGTGTGTGTTGGCAGGGTGGAGGGGTGATGGTGACCAACAGTGGACAAAGTGTAGATAAGCTTGAGTGACCTAATAAAATAGTATTCTTCATCTTTCAGTCTGTCTCACCTTAAAATCCTGAGCTTGAGATGGTGGTTTTATTGCTTACTGTTTGCCTCATGATGACTTAGTGCCTAAGTTTATCCTTGCATGGTGGAGCATCCAGGAGTGTGCAGTGATTTGTGCTTTTTACTTCATCCTGTTCAATGGCCAGCTCTGCTGTCTGATTTCCTTAAGTAGTTTCATGGATGGGGGGGATGGCAACAGGGCTGCTAGGCACATTATAGAGAGTAGAGTCATGCCCAGACTCAATTTCAGGTATTTTTTGTAAGACAAAAGCTCTCTTAGGATCGTCATGCAATCACAAATGCTGCTGTTTGCAAATCTTGTCTGCTGATGTAAATTGGTTGAGAGAAGATATGGAGAGTTTTTAAGATTCTACCTGTATTTCAAAGCATGTGCTGCTTATCTTTCATCATTCATGTGAAGAAAATCAGCCTGTGTGTAGAAGTGAAGTATTTTAAAGGACATCTGTGAAACAAAGTGTGTCACCGGATTGTGGTGAGTTTTGATCCACTGCTATACTGCCTCTGAGAGCGGAGCTGTTGTTCTTGCATTGTAATATGTCTCATTAATTGCATGGATGCTAGGCAATGTAGAAATATTTTCTTCTTCTTGCCCTATAAATGCTGATGCTCTTCAAAAGTTGCCTGACATACTCTCATAGTATTTCAGTTGGATAAGGAAACATATCTCTTGTGTTTTGATGACTTGTAAGCACATCTCAAAATGGCATTGGAACTAGTGTGTTCCGAGTGGTTAAATTTCTGTTACTCTTTGGTACTTTTTGACAAACTAAATTTTTCCTATTAAAAAAATGGTAGGTAGTATTTCTGTTCTAATAACTTAGTCAATGTGAAAATTTTGGTTTGGTCACTGGAATCTTGTAACTTTAAAAGTAGGAGATGGTTGCTTTTCTCTGTGGAACGAGAGCAGCTCTGCTTAGTGCATCTCTTAGCTCAATATGTTTTACCATTATAGGACAAAGTGGTGGAAGTAAAGCTGCTTGATGTTCTAGTGCAGGAAGGACCAGCTGCAGTTGTCCTCTGGAAAGTTCACATTTCCAGCATTGATTGTTTTCATTAAGGTAGTCTGTTGATGCAGGATGAGATTTCAGTGAATCATAACAGTTTAAAATATATTTAGTTACTGCAAAAGATGCCTTTTGCTATTCTTGTTAAATTATTTTTTCTTTGCATGATTTTTAGCTGAAAAAAAACCTTTTTGTGCTCCATTTAAAGTCAATGAGAGTCTTAACTCTATTAATTTTAGTGATCTGAGTGATGTGAGGATAGGGACCCATAAGCAGATTCTTCCCAGATGATTGAAGTTTTCCTTTCAGACAAGCTAGTGCAGGCAGATCATCAAGATTACTAAACAAGCAACCAGTTTTATGATGTGTATTTAATATTTAGGATGTGTATATATATATGTGTGTGTGTATATATGTGCATTGAATATTTAGGCTATTTAACTATACTTGTAAGAACTTAGATCAGTTTTAGGTCTGTTTTCTTTGCTTTTTTTCCCCCTCTTAAATTTGCCTGAACCTAACCATCTAAGTATGATAGGCACACAGGAGTTTCTTTTTCATCAGTCTAACAGATACAGGTTTCATACTGCATCTTTTAGGTCAATTGTGGCTCTTAGCTGCAGAATGGTCACATGAAATGACTGATATCTAGTGAAGAGCTTCATTTGTTTAACAGGGAACTCTTGAGACTTAATTTTGCTGCTACTGCGTATGAAGCTGAATGGCTTTGAGAATGCACGAGTGGTTTTAGATGCACTTTGTAATTCAGCCAGTAGCAGCTCAAAAGGGCATTTCGCAAACTTAAAAGAAAGTGTAAAGAGTTTCAATATAGGGAAGCTATCATGTTTTATATTTGCACGAGTGACATTAGTAAATAATTGGTGGTTTTAAGATACTATGTGTACAGAAAACCCGTTTTCTAATAAACAATTTCACCTCATTGGTGTGACTCAAAATAATCATGTTCAAAGCCAATATTTAGGCTTTATTTAGATGTAAACAGTGTGGAAAAAACTGGGAAATAATAGGGCTGCTGCATCCTCCAGTGTCAAAAACTTTTCTAGTCTATTTGCTCAGTTTTTTAGGTGGTTTAGTTGTGTGAATTATGTGTTCAGTTGGTGCTTATTTTAATTTTTTAATGGAAGGGTTGCTACTCCTACCTACATTTCTTCTCCCTGTAGGCATGTTTCTGCAAGGGCAAATGCTGATTTCTGTCCGAAACTGCCAATCAGTTCTGACTCTCATAAGTCATAAAATATGATCCTTCACTATTTCACATTAGATTAAATTTGTATAGTGTTTAATTGTTGAAACAGATTTTTTAGTCTTAAGAAACTCTAGTTACTTCTTACTAAAGCTACAATATTAATTGATTGTAGCTCTTCTAGATTTTCGATGGCAGGAAGTGTCGTTTCAGGACTGTTGTGCAAAAGATTTTTGGATATGTGTAGAATTCTACTTGCTTGAAGCAGAGAAAAACAGATTATTCTGTGTAAGATCAAATCTATCACTTTTTTTTAGTAAGACAAGGGAGAAGATACCTCAGTATTAAAACTGGAGTTGTTTTCATTTTCTTAAAAAAATTTACTAAGTGTGTTGTTCAATAATTATTGTTATGACTCCATTTACATTTGTACAGTTTTTAACCTTAGAAAAATAAATGTGTCAGAAATGTTTAAACCATGTATTATTTACAGTTAGAGGTTAGGCAATATGAACTGCAGGCATGATTGTTAAGATTTAGTAAATTGTAAAATGTTGGGCATAGTTTTGTTACCTTTTTTTTGTGGTACTGTTTAAGTATGAAGGCTATTCTTGTAACAATGTTGTGCAGTGTGGTTAGGATTCAGTTTTTGTGTGTTGGTTTTGATTTTGGGGCTTTTTACTGTTTTTAATTCAGGTTTTGGAGATAAATGTTGAAGAGGATTAATCTGTCCTTTGTTCTGGTAGAATCTGTAAATAAGGCAACTTGATACATTTGGGCAGCAACATGAATGTAAAGCATGTTGATGATGCTTGCAGTAGCGGGAAAACACAGTTTATACGTGTTTAATCCCGAGTTAAATCTATAGGCTGCTGAAGCTTGACTACATGAATTTTTGTGAGATTCTTGTGACGAACACCTGCAATTTTAAACCAACAGCCTTTAGTTCATAGGCAACCATCCTCTTTCTTTCCTTTCTGGCAGTGATTGATAGACATATATGAAGACAAAGGAACAGTCAAATTCTAACAGTTTTATATGTTTGCATGAAAATTATGATTTCTCATCCAGTTGTAAAACACTTAGCTTGTAATTCAAGATGTTGTTTACTTTTTGTATGATTTTTGCCTTTTTGATGTGCCTTTTATTATATGTAAAGGGCTGGAAGAACAGACTGCTGTATAAAATATTTGTATACTTAAATATCTGTGTGGGAATTGATTTTAAAATTAAATCTATTTATATAAGAGCTCATCAGAGCTCTTATCAGTATCGTTGGCTTAATTCTCTCCCTTGTATGTCAGGTATGGGCTGTATCACACTGTTAATACTGTGCCAAACTCCTGTACTGACTCTGGCTTTCTAGAGGAGTACAGGTTTGTTTCTTTGAGCTCCCTGGATGAGCCTAGTGGGTCTGTACGAGTTTGATTTTAAACTTCGTGCACGCTGTGGTAACAGAGGTCTTGACAGCTATTACATTATCAAACAGATAGATCAAATGTAATTTCTTTTAAATGCAATTCAGACACATTCTGAGCAGCTGATGCTTATAAATTGCAATTGAATGACTGCAGTTACTTGTCTGTAATTCTATGTGAAAACCCACATGACCATACAGGGTAGGATGTATGTATTTTTCATAGGACATTTGGTGATAAAGGTAAATACTGGTGTAGGTGTTTCTATTTTCAAATGTTTGTTTATGATAACAAAGTGAATTATTACACATAACAAAGCAATACAAGAGTAGAACTGAATGAGCAGTGTGAGGTGGATTGATTTTGCTGGTGATTCCTAGGATATATTGTAGTTTGCAGCAAATCTAAATTTAGTGTTTGCAACTGCTTTTCTAAAGCTTGTACAGAAGAATTCCACCCAATTCAGTGGGACACTAATTGTTCTGCCCTTTCTAGATAGAAGTAATGTGAACATAACATATATCTTGAAATAGGGGTTAACAGACAAGGTGTAGGCTTATAGGGGAAATTGAGGACTCTGTATACTGAGTATACTTCCTTGTATACTTAGTGGGAGACAATATTTTACCTTTTGTGTGCAAACTTTAAAGGGCAAGTTATCCAAGAAGGAAAAATGTGGAGATTCAGTGTAAACAGAACTACTTGCTATTGTGGGCTAGAAGCTAGCAATCACATTGTTTTCCATCATCTGTGTGGAAAAATGGCAGGTCCAATAATGTTTGCTGTTTCTTGAAGCAGCCCTTCAAGTAATAAATTTTGATTGATTGGTATTAAATGGGTAAGTGAAGGTTTAATTCCTCTTGTTATCACATACCAGGCTCTACAATAACAAAAAATATGCACATTTAATTTTGCATAATGTAACTTCTAAATGAGTATTTTATTGAAGAACTTGGTAAAAATAAATTACACAGTGGGAGTTTGTGTCATCACAGCACTGACACCATCTTTTATGGACAAGAAGGAGAGGGTGGCTTAAACCTGAAATCTTGTGTGCTCTCTGAATGTGGAGATGCACAGATCTGGTGTAATATTCTAGGGCAGGTATTTGTAGTTAGGATGATGCCAGATGATTCTTTTTTTTACTTTTTCGATATTTTTTTGTTTTGTTAGTTTTCTCCTTGCCCAGCCTTCTTACAGCATAATATAATTCTGGATACTTTTGGTGTCTTGAAATGACTTACTACATTGGCTACAAGGAAAAGCAAAACTATGTAAAAGTAAAGTATATTGAAATTGTACAGTCTTTGACTTGTTTCTGTGGAAAGGTCTTAATGAGTACTGCTTTGTAATAGCTCTGTTTCTTTAAATATCACTAAAAAGCTGAAAAGCTTTCACATTTAAAAGAGTTGTCCACCCTTGAAGTATTTTTTAGGTGGTGTTGTGTTTTGTCTCTGTGGCATAAGCTTTTGCTAGGGATAAAAAATGGACACTAATAAGCAGAAGATTAGTTCTTTTTAGCCAGATCCAATGCCTAGCCCTTTGCACCCAATTTCCAGTTTCTGCCTTTCACTGGAGGAGTGCTTAGTAAGTGGAGGTGCTGCAGAGAGTCTGTGTCCTGTGCGTGGTGTGTGCTGGCTTGCTCCATCTGTGTCTCACAGGGCTTGGGGGTTTTGTTTTGCTGAGCACTGGCACAGCAGGCACTGCATTCCAGGGCCTGGCTCCTGGGAGTGACCCCGTGGACCGGCCAACGAGCAGACGGAGGTGGATGTCTGCTGCCAGTCAATAACTACACAGAGGATCCACACTGGAGTTTTTAAGACATGGGGAGGAAGGCTGTGGACTGGTTTTGTTGTGTTTGAAGACTGAATGTGGAAAGTATTTATGTAGATTGTTCCCCAAATTTAGTAGTTGATAAGAGGATGGAAGTGCAGTTGAACTAGTTTTGGACCAGGTCAGTTAACTATTCAAAGAAGTTCTCAACAGGTAAATTTCAGATATCTAAAAAAAATGGACTGGGCATTGGCATGAGGAATAGCAAGGAATAAAGAGATAATGATAAGAAACATACTTAAAAAGTATATATAAATATATTTTTTTTTTGAGAGTTACAAAATCCCCAGAAGGTGTTTCATTAATGTATTGCTTTGTTTAGTCTTTTCTTTAGAGGTTGCCAAAGTAATCTTTGTTTGTTGTACAGAAATCAGAAGATACAGTTTTTTGTAAATTTCTCTGTATATTGAAGGTTCCTAATCTATTTTCTTGCTACTATTAAGGTGTTGTCTTGTAGAGCTGCAAAGGTCTGCTCCTGTCTGTGATAAAATTCCTCCACTGTTAAGACTAAATCTTTTTGGCACTCAAGGTATTTCCTTGCATGTTTGTCAGTAACATGTCTGAAGTGTTTTTAAGTGTGTAGCTTCTGTGAGTATTGTAAATGATTCCATTTGTACTTAGTAAATACTCTAAAACAAAAGGTCCCATCTTAAATTTGGTGAGGCTTTTTTTGGCCCCTTCCAGTTGTGCTGTGTTTTAGCCTGTTTCTGCAGAATATTGCTGTGATGACTTTTTAGCAAAAAGTATTCTACCCATAACCTATAGTCTACTCATTAGTCATTACAGTTAGGTTAATAGAAATGGCAATATAGCCATAAGTTGCATTATCCTTTCTATTTGAAGGGTCGAGATATTTCAGGAAGACTTCTGAGGCACTAATTTTTTTTTTTTTTTTTTTTTTTTTTTTTTTTTTTTTTTTTTTTTTTTTTTTTTTTGAGATGAGTCTGAATGTAAGACTCTTCTGCTTAAGAAAAAGGCAGCCAGAACATATGAATGTGTTTCCTATCTTGTGGTCTTAAACTCCTCTCTGTGTGCGTAGGGGGAAGTAATAACCCTCCAACCAGTCTCTGTAATTACCTGCTATCCTTTCTTGTAAGGATATTAGCTTTCATCATTCTCTGTATAAATTCTTCCCTAGGAAATTTGTTAAATAAAAAATATGACAGCTGACTTAAAAATACTGTAAGGTATTTGTGTGTAAATTACAGTTAAGCAACTCCATCCAAGCTCTTTAAGTGCCTTTGGCAGTCGTGTGCAAATACACCAAGACCAGCCCTTGAACCTAAATCAAATAAATCAGCCAGCATCAGTAAAATATTTGTTTGCTTCTGCAGGCATTGCTGTCCCATCCTAGCACTGCCCTTGTAGTGGGTATTGCCTGGAAACTAAATAGAAACAAATTTGTTTCTATGAATCGGATCTACATTAGGTTACTTCCTCGAATTTGTGATATAATAGAAACAAAGTCAAACAATCGCGGCAGACCTTGCAGGTGTTGAAAGAAAAGTTCAGTTGTATTAGATTACTGATCTTGGACTGCAGGGATATTTCCTTACGTTTTTGTCTTAATGCCTGAACTGAAGTTTACATTAGTTGAAATACTAATAAACTACACGAAGATTGACATTTTAAGCATACGATCAAAAGTAGCTATTGTGTTTCAATATGGAGTACTTAAAATGTGGCTTGGGCTTTTTTTTTTTTTTTTTTTTTTAATTTAGGAGTAGTTTAAATCTGGGAAGTTGTCAATATGTGTATTCTAGACAATGAAAAATGGTATATTTTGGTTTTAGTTCCTCTTTGTAGTCTGTCCTTAGATCTAGACAGCAATATTTTCTTGATTAAAATCTAAATTAACCTCTGTTTATTAAAATCAGTTTCATAAGCATTTGATATGTATGTATTATTTTAAGTATAGACCTTGCACACAATCTGTAAATTTGTTTGCACATACTGTAATTTTATAGACTTTTTGTGATTTTGGAACCTAATCTAGTGATTAGATCAGTTTGCTTGCCTTGAAACTTCAATCACTTAATCTAAACTCATAACATTTCTGGAACATCCTTTTACTGAACATTTTTATTCTGAAATAAAGAAAACTGACATTTGTATCTTTGCATGAAAAACACTAAAGGAAAATAATGGTGATTAAGACTGACATGCAAGATAAGGCTTCGTCTTCCTGCTCTCTGGAGAGAGTTTTCTTTCATTCATTTTTATGCAGCCTGTTGTACTGTACATTAATACTACATAGCTGGTGTCTGACCCACTTCTGTTATCGCTTTCACTAAACCAATGTGGGGGCCCACTGGGGGCCCAATGATTTAACAGCAGATAAGGGACACATTATGTGCAAGGTGCCTCCAGCAGTGGCCAGGTATGGGATTGAAAGGGTTTTTGCCATTTTAGTTGCTGAAGTTAAGAAGAGTGGACTTCATAAAAGTTAGGGAAAATTCTTAGTGATCATGAGAAGCATGTTTTTTCAAAAGTGCCCTAAAAGGATGGGAGGTGGGCACCAATCAGGAAAGGCCAAATATTAAAGGTTACTCTCCCTTTTTTGGTATTAATTTTATTGACGAAACAATTTGTTAGAGATCACCAGGTTGGTACTTAAGATGATGGATTTAGAATGAAATTGTCATTGTCTGTTGTTTGTTTTGTTGGTTTTTTTGTTTGGTTTTTTTTGGTGGTTGTTGTATTTTTTTTTTTGTGATTTGGTGGTTTTGGATGATGCTAATTTTCTGCAGCATCTCTAAAACATGCATTAATTCTGTGAAGAGAAAAAGTGTGATGTGGGTGCATGTGTCTTATACTAATTTTGCTTGTACTCATTTATACAACCTTAGAATAGAGAGTCCATAATTCTGATTTAATATTGACTCTCTATCTGCATTCATACTGTGTGCCTGTGCACAGTAGGAATTGCTGGCAAAAATTTTTTACCTTTGACTAAAAAACGGCAGACATTTAAATAGCAGTGAGTTTAAAGATGTTTTGTGTTTTTTGTGTGTCTACACCAATGTAAATTATATTACTAAAATAGTATTTTCCTTGGCCAATATGAAAGTTTTTCTCATGTTAAGAAAAATAGTAATGACTCTTCAGTTTGTTCAGTTGAATCTCTTTGAAATTCCATGTTTAAAGGCAGAAATGTTGCTGGAGTTATTTGAAAGGATTATAGTGTTGTCCCCTTGCCTTTCTCAGAGATTTTTCCTGGTTATCAGAAACCATGTTGGTACAGAAACAAACAGCTTCCCCAGCTTAAATGAGGGGGAGACCCTTCCATATTAAATATAATAATAATAATAATAGTGCAAATGTGAAATGCACCTATATAAATTCTCAGGTTGTTGTCATTGCTGAATCTCTAGGTATTTGTAAATTGTTACAGGCAGTATCAGTCCTGTCAAGTACCTTTGCTTCCTCTGCAGACTTGGGCAGTTTCTCCATTTCTTTTTCACATTATGATTATTTGTCACCCCTTTCTTTGCTTCCACACAAGAAGGGGTGAGAGCTGAATGCTCAAATGTGCTTCCCAACTTGCAGAAAGTGCTGAGGAATCAGGTGTAGTGTGCCTTATGCCCTCTTTCTCAAGGTGTCTGTATCTTTGCCTTCTTTGAAGCAGTGTTGATTTAAACTGTTGCTGTATCTTATCTATGTTTGTTCTAAGTCACTTTCAAACATAATCATCCCAGTGCTAAGGTTTTGGTATGTTCATGTTTGAGCATGTGGGAATTGATATGCCTTATTTTCCTTCTGTGCCTTCTGGAAATTAGATTTTTGGCACTGCGCTAAGATGGCTTTGAAGCCCTACAGGCAGGCTGGAATATCAAAGGGCTACAGGAATTCAGCCATAATTGTTTTATGGCTTGCCAGAAATCAGCCCTATTTGTATAGGTAGCATAGAAAATAGCTGTGATTTAACAATTTGGTGCGATTTATATCCACCATAAAAATAATAAAAAAAGTTAAAGGGGTATTTTGGAAGCAGGAACTAAGCTGTAAATGCTAATTGCTTCTCCATTTTCTCAAAGGAACAAAAAGGAAACAGGGTTTAGAAAGCTTTCTATTGAAGAAAACTTTAAAAGGACCTTGTCTACTTTGAGGATATTTAATACTATACTTTGCTGTGAAATTGCACTTTTTTCTTTTTCATTTAGTGCATTTAGATCATGCTATCCAAAATGTGCATATTAATATGAACTTATTTACTACTAAGTTGGAAAGAGAATTAATGCAAACTTATGCAGCAGTATGAGTAAGTAGTCCAAGTGACCTCACTTCTGGCAAATTTGGATTAGTTATTTTTCTTTTGTGAGCGTAGACTTGATGCCCTTGCTCTCTTCTGGAAGTCTTGCTCCAAATTACTTTCCATTTGTGACTGAAAAGTTAAGTGTGCCAAGCAGAAACTGTGGTTTGATGCATTCTTGGTTGCTTGGAAGCTCTCTTGAAGTGTTGGTACTCTTATTTGGAAACTCGGGGTTAGGAAGCACTGGATGCCTCTTTGGCTGTACTGGATACACTAAACATGTGACTATATATGTAAGGTAATCCCAGAGACCAGTGTACGGGAGTGATGTAAGGAAGAAGTGTTCTCTGGGTTACTATTCAATGGCTTGTGGTAAGAGCAAGTGCTGGAAGGTAATTTCTTAGAAAAATGTAGCACTTAAAGAGATGTCACTTGGCATTAGGAGAACCTAATGCCATGATTGGGGGAGCTATTGCTGTGTCTCTGTGTCTGAGGAGATGTAGAACTGCAGGTCACTTGTAAAGAAACAAAACTAGTTGGTAGCAGGTGAAAGTTCCAGGATACAGAGGCATCAAGGCAATAGTGCTGCAAGCACTTCTGAGTATTTAGTTGGGAATAGTCTACACTGTGTACATGCAGCAGACCATGGAATGAAAAAATTATCCAACTTAAAAATTAAAATGTGAGACCCAGAAAAATCAATGACCCGGTACATTTTGCTGAGCATTGCAGCAGCTAACAATTCTGTACCAGTACTCATCCTTTTGCTGGTCTGTGTAGGCCTGCAGATACCCAAGCTGTTTGTAGTAGATTAAGCACACCTCATTTCTTTCTCTGATCTCATACTGGTTCTAGAAAGCTGCTGATTTCTTTTGGAATGCTGATATTGTTCAAGAAGCAAGGAAACTTCTATTTGCTATGGGACTTAAGTTGATACATGAGCAAGGTTTGGCACTTCTAGTACTGGCCTGTTAGCTCTTACTCTGAAAATTTTTGAATGAGATTTTTATCTCAAGAATTAATGCCATTCATCTTGCTACCATGGCGTTCCTGTCACTCAGTCACTAAAAGGACTGATTTCTTTATTTTGCCTTTGTCTGGTGGTATCTGGAGGTGACTGGTCGTTTTAATAAGCTGAGGGATTTGTCTTAAATTTGTTCCTTCTAGATCTCTTTATTTAAAGCTGTTTGTTCTGAATGGCTTTTAGCCTCTCTGTTTATACCTTCAGTTGGTTTCCAGCTTTGATGTTCATCTGTTAACACTTGAGGATTTGTAGGTGTGATTGTCATACAGACTGTGGGTCTTTTTCAGTAACTAAATCTTGCTTTTAAGACCTACCTATTTCTTAGTTTATGGTATTTGAATGTTGTCTCCTGATTTGAGTTGTCTTGCTAGTAACTTGGCCTGACAAGTATTGCCCCTCTTATAAAGCAGTGCTCAAGGTTCAGTTCTTAGGCTTCTCAGTGAGGTAACAATGTCCTTGCTGGGATGGAATTATTTAATAGTAGCTGGTGAGGATTTGGATTCTATGAACTTTGTATTGCATTGAATGCGTATTCCATTTGCTTTTTTGAAAAGCTTTGCCAGAAATGGAAACCATACAGTTGATCCAAGAAGGAAGACAAATACCTAGTGCAAATACTTCTATGCAATGAGATGTGAGAAATTGCACAACTTAATATTTAGCCTGAATTGAATTGCCATTTAAACTATGTTGTTAGAGGATCTATCACTTCAGATAACTTGGGTACAATTTGACAGTGCTGTTGATGCTTTAGGCATTGTGTAGCTTAAGTTGTTTCTCATGTAATTTACATTCTAAATTGTTAGAAAGTCATTCAGTTGTGGAGTGGTAACAGGGTGGAGACTGTGGATGTATCTCAATTAGCTTTCAAACTTGTGGCACATGTAACTCAACTGGCACGTGAAGGGGGACTCTCCAGCCATCTGCTGTAACATCATGGCTATAATGATTTCACTTACAACAAGCTCCTAGTATTCAATAAGTTTGAGATCTGACTCGTGTTGTTGTGAAACAGAATTAAATTAAAAGTTGATGTAGTTGTGATTTGTGGGCATCTCTGAGCTGTGAGCTAGCCCACAGGAGGAGGAGGTACATTTGCTGTGTATATTCTACTTTACATGCTTGTGTGGTCTCATTTGGTAGCAGTTTCCCTCTGGATATCTTTGTGCAAAGTAACTATGTGTAGTCTGTGGTAGGTGAAGTGCCTTTGTGAGTTTTTCATTCCATACTGTCCCCATTCTCAGCTTCTAAACTAACAATCATGTGGCGTTTCTGATGATCTTGGTCTCCACGCACTAGTTGAGGCACCCAGAGGAGTTTATTTTCCATTTGCTGATATGTGTATCCTGCACTTGTGTATGCATTGCAGCTCTCGGGTAAGAATCTAAAGTGCACCCATTCTTTCTGTGAGCACTAAGAGTGCCTGAGAGACTTTAAAAGGTAATGGGTCCTTACAAGAGGTCTTGTTTATACCACTTCTTTTGTACTTGCTGGTATGTCATTATTTCCTGTGTAAAGTTTATAGCAAAAAAACCCTGAACATGATCCCTTTTAAACATCTATAAAATAAGATCTCTAGCTGCAGAAAGTGATTTGCAGCTTGCGAGCTCATCTACCAAGCTGAAGTGCATTATGACTAACCTTATTGTGCCTTAGTTAAGGATGAAAATAAGCTGTTCTGGAGTTGCTCAATACGCCACTTAAATACTGTCTTCTCATCTTCCTCTTTTTCAAGGATTACTGTCCTGGTTTTTAGACAACAGATTTTATTTTCAGAGCTCTTGTAAATACAACTGGATTCATGCATACAGCAAACAACTTAGTAGAGTGCATATGTGACTTGGTAGGTGTGGGTGTGGCCTGCTGTCAAAATGGGTGGCTCATCATCTTCAGTGAAAGCTTGTCACAGAAGATGATTTACTGTGTTAAAAAAAAAAAGACATCCTTCAATTCCTTGAATGCTTAAGTATTGCTTTGGTGTTGCTGCTGATATATTGTGGTCTTGGCTCCCACACTTTTGTACAAGAAGCTTTAACTTGCTGAAGAACTGTGCTTTTAGTGACTTTCACTTACTTCTAAGACCTGCAGACTTTGCAACATGTTTGGGAGTTACAGGAGACTTCAGTATTAATTTTTAAGAATCAAAGGAAATTGCAAGGCTTAGACAAAAGTTTCCACTCTAGCTAACAAATGGTTATCTGCCAACTAGGAACAACTCAGATCTGTAGTAAGAGAAGGGTAGCAGAAAGCTTTTCTTTTTACTTAAAAAGACAATAATGTAATATTTACAAAAGCTTTTTTCTTTAGTTTTTCTAGTGATAAATTTTGTTTTTCTTGAAGTGGCCCGTGATACTCTGTTTACTCAGAGGAGTAAGATAAGGAGGACCACAAAAGGGAGCTGTTTTAGTATTTTTAGAGTTTGTACATTTCTGAAGAGCAGCGAATACCCTCTTCATCTGAATGCCTGCAGGGTTGTCACTATGAAAGTCATGTGGTACTCCAGGAGACTTCACTGCCCAACTAAGCAAGGGGTTTCAAAACTTCTAGTGTGGTCATGCCAGAGCTGGTCTTACACCAGGTATCTGTGGTATCCATGCAACTCATGTTTATGCTTTTTATGTTCTGTGTATATCTTGAATTTTTTTGCCCTGGTTTGTTTTTGTGTAAGAGCATTTAAATTGTCTAATTGGTTTCTCAACTGGTAATCTTAAATCCCCAAATAAATCAGTCAGACTACTTCAATATTTGCAGGGGAAGAGGGAAATGACCTAATATCATCTTTCCTTCCATAGTATTTGACCAAAGTGAGCAGTCATTTTTTTTGTTGTCCGCAGATCTGATGCCAGAGATGAAGGTTATTGCAGTGACTCTTGAAGATATGCCACTAAATTCAATGTGCTCTTTTAAGGGCCTCTACTTGGCACACTGGCACAGTGATAGCAGTGTTTGTTAGCTGAATGGGATACTAGTGAAGGAGAGTAAGCTGCAGTCTGTCAGTGATGTGGGAGCTGGGCTCTGCTTGCCCAGTGCTCAAAGTCTTTCTACTACAGGCTCATAACTCAGTAGGCTTTTATAGCATTGTGGTTTAAGGTGGACATGTAACTAAAACGTGACAAATGTGATTACTGATTTGGTATGTCTGTGATGGATTTAACTGGATGCAAAGTGTTACCTTTCTCTAAGGATAAACAGAAAGGTCAGCACTGACTCAGACTACTTCTTGTGGTTTTGACAGTTGTATCCAAAGCCACCACTTTAACACTCTACAGAGGTGCTGATCCATACTGAAGCTGAACCACCTGTTCATTTTCCCAAAGAAATTCATAACTTGGCAACAGTCTTAACTTCATAAAAACAGTGTAAACTTTTATTTCTCATAGTGAGTATTTTTATTTATAACTCATCACTTCCTGAATCATGCAGTCAGCACAAGTTTGGTAGAAATTTGAAGTTGAGTGGTTCTCTGTGGATGTGAAATCTTTCTTCTACAGCAGAAGAGTATCTTCTGGATCCAAGAAAGTAAAATAACTTTTTGATTCTGAAGGGGCCGGGCTTAAAGATGCAGCACTTCCAGTGGTATTTCTGGCACTTGGTAGGCCATGTCAGACTTCTAAAACACTATTCCACAGCACCTAGCCAAGAAACAGCACTGTTAGCATAATGGAGTGTTTTTTGCCTTCCTGACAATGGTAGGACATGGTTGGACTATAATACTCCAAACGCTTGGGAAAAATGAAGTACTCTTGCCAAGTTGTAGAGCAGCAGCTGGTTAGTACATGGGTCTAGAGTCCTCTCCCATGTTTCTGCTGGCTTCAGCATGCATGATTTTGTGCTCTTGTAAAACAATTTATAAAAACCAAAAGTTGTGGCCTTTGTTAGTTGTTGTGATCTTTTAGATGGCATATTTTGCAGCCTCACTAACCACAAAAGAAAGTCATTGACTTGTGTTGCTGAGAGTAGGCACAAGTACCAGGACTGTTTTCTGTCCAATAAGGACAACTCTTTTCTTCGTTGAGTATCTGGAAAGGTAGAATAGTCTGCTGTCTTCTTCTTTTGCTTGCTTACAGGCCAGCAGTGCTCAAAAGACAGGCTGTGACATCAGGATTGATTTTAGCAGTGGAGATTTCTGGTGTTGTCAAGGTAGAGTTAATAAATATGTTTCATTTAAGCAAGGTGAGAGAAGAAGCAGCTTTTAAATTCACATGTGCAAAAATTTGTCTCTCATAATGGTCAATTTGTTTGTCTTGCACCTATAGCCATATGAATGGGGCCAGATGCAAAAATTTTCTGACAATTTTTTCAAAAGGCCTATTTCAACTGTTTTTATTAAGGGACCAATTGAAGTCAACGGTCTTGTGCTGCACGCTATGCCTCTCAGGTTGCAGCAAAGTAATTTGAGGTTTCAAGCTTTTGTCATACAAGCCCTTAAAATCTACCTGCTCATAAGGCATTTATTAAAAATCTTTAAACTGTTTCTGACCTTCTCTAATGGAATTTTAATTATTCCTTTTTAGCATAGCATGTAGTTGGAAACAAATGGCTCAGGTTTTTCAGAAGTTAGCTATGCGGAGTTTCAGTGCAACTGAATGCTCGTAGAAAGCTTTTGAATGGGTTGACTTGAGAAGGCATGGCCTTGAAATCAGTGGGAATGCAAATGAAAAATAAAAAGGTAAAGAGAGTCTTGTTATCCAAAACATTGATAGTCCTCAGTGGTTAGCTCAATTTTGTCTTCCACTGTCCAAATTTTAAATGCTTTTTGCAGGCATTTCCTTGCTTGTAGAATTGCCTTACATAAGATGAAAGGAGTGGTTAGTGTTTTTTATTGAAAGCATATATAGTAAGTGCTTGGGCTTTCTCTGTCTTCTTCATTCTGCAGAGGGAAGATGTACCAGGGCATTTGTCCAGAATCAAATTTCAGGGGAAGTCTGTGGGACAAGTGGTGAGCACAGACTCACCAGGAGCTTTAGAATGAGTGTTTTTCCTAGTTCAGTGTTAAGCAAAGCAGTCTTTCCCACAGTCATTAAGCAATTGAGTATCCTCTGACTTACATGACTGCAGAGGCAGTTCTGTATTAACATTCTCGTGAGATGCAGAAACTGCCATGCCTGTCTGCAGACTTTGGTGAACTTGGTTCTCCTGTAGCTTCACAGCTTGGTGGAGAGAGAGAAATTCCTGCACGTTTTTGGAAATTTGAGACCTTGGAGAGTTTGAGATTGTCAAGGACAATGAATGAAAAACTGGAGCGGAGTTTTCTTTGAATGGATCCAACAGGTTGTTACTTACCCCATACTTTTACTGGCTGTAAAATACCTGATTTAACAATGAGATAAGTTGTTTCTAGAACCCAGGGGAGAAAAATATTCCACAACAAATTAGAAGGTGCAAATTCACTCTTCTTTGTCAGGTCTGAGATAAGTGTCGTAAGGAAATCCTGCAAAAAAAAAAAATTAATAAGATTTTGTTAGTGATTTAACACATTGTAATTTAAGCAGATTTTTTTCTTTCACTTCCTTTGTTCTAGGTAGGTGTTATAATTTCATTTTTTTATTGTTTGGGATTTTTTTCCTCACCCTGGAAAGCTTTGTAATTATTATGCTATTTTGGGGGTTTCTATCTGCTTAAGGAAAGGTCAAAGCTGTTAATATCTCTGCATGATGTCACTTATAACACTGTCTCCTATTTGAAATTGGCAAGCAGGTTGTTCATGCTGTGTATGTAACTAATCCTGCCTTCTGATATTTAAGTTTTTATAAAAGAAGGTTCTGAACTGCCTTTACTGCAGTTATGAGCATTCGTGGACAGCAGTTTTAGTTCAATGAAGGTGTGTGCTTTAACACCTGGATGTTGTTTTGAAAAAATCGCAGCCCCCTCCTCCCTCCCACCGGCACCCTCAGATATCTTAAAAGTCAAACACATGGGTTTGTATTTTTTATATGTTTTGAAAGATTTGTCAAAGTTCCTTATTTTTTTTAAAGATTGTTGGCTTAATGAAACCTTTTGTGTCCTTATTGACATATTTTGCTATGAAACATTAGGTATCTTTTAAAAAACATAAAAAGTTCCAGCACCTCAGGCCTGAAAAGACAAATTCTTGAACACAGTGGTAAAACACTCTGAGGCACATGCATGGAGCTACATACTTGCCTAAGTGTTTGCAGGCCTAAAGTCTTTGTTTTTTTTTTTTTTTTTTTTTTTTTTTTTTTTTTTTTTTTTTTTTGTGTTTTTTTTTTTTTTTTTAATTCTGTCATTCTCTTTTCCCATTGCCTTGAAAAAAAAGAGATTCTACCAATTATGGCACATTTTTTTTTCTCACAGTACACTGTACTGTTTGATTTCTGTAAAATATGTAAAATTTTGCTGATTACTATTTGTTTTGAATGTTATTCTTAGAATAGTATAACTTTTTTTTCCTGAACCCTTTTCCAGTACTTTGTCATTGTAATACTATAACAGAGAAATACCCAGGTGTATTATGTTACGGGTACGTTTTTATAGACCCTAGAAAATAACTGATTTGTGGGGTTACTCTCTAGAAAGCTGGAAGAGGTGTGTGTTAGACTTCAGCTCATGGTGTTGGGTCTTGGTTTTGGAAGGTGTTTGAATTAGATGAACGTCCTTAAAAATAATAATTGATGTACCAATGTATGTATTATAACTTAACATCCAGCACTAAATGCATTTTAGATGTAACTGTAGAAAACGTAATGAAGCTGAGGGAATGCTACACATGGTTAGCATGGAAATACTTAGGAATAGTTTTTTGTTTTGGTGGTAAGTTTTCCACTGAGTTACCTTATATAACAAGCAGATGTAAGGAAGAGGAAAACTAGGCTTTTTTCAGGAGTACCCACTGGTGGGACAAGAGGCAATGGGCACACATTGAAATACAGGAAATTCCATCTGAACTGACCAGACCTCTTTTTTCTTTCAAAACTGTGCAGAAGGTCAAGTGCTGGATGACATTCCTCAGTCTCCATCCTTTAAGATGCTCGAACTTCAGCTGCCTGGGTACTTGAGAAACCTTTTCTGCTTGGAAGTGATGGGAGGAAGAGACACTGAAGCTGACTAGAATTCAGGACAAAAAGGGGAATTCCATGGTGTCCTCCAACCTCAACTGCTCTGTGATATAGCAGAAGATGTAGCTAGAGACCTGATATTAGCAAAGAAGTTATGCATGCAGCCCAAAGCTCTCTTCCTGATTTGCACTCTGACAGAAACTGTACTGTGGAGCCGATGGATGCAGTATGCTCTGGGTGTCACAGGCTTCCTGGTTTTCAGAAAGTGATGAGAGAAGTTTATACTCGGAGAGGTGACCAGGGAGTTAGAATGTAGTGGTTACTGATTATCACAGAATGGTTTGGGCTGGAAGGGACCTTAAAAATCATGTTGTTTCAAACCCCCTGCCATGGGCAGGAACATCTTGCATTAGACCAGCTTGCTCAAAGTCCCATCCAGCCTGGTCTTGAAACACTGCCAGGGATAGGCATCCACAACTCTGGGCAAATGCTCACATTTTTTTGTTTAAATTTGTTTGTGATTTTCAGTGGTGCCTGATTTCAAATAGAGAAAATGTGTGTGTGAAGCCTGACTGTATTTTCCCTTTTTATTGTTTTCCTCTTGACATCCTTTTTTGGCTATGGTTGAAGAAGAGGTAATGAGCTGAGAGGCAATTTGGTTTCATCAGCCTTGGGATTTTTGTATGGGGTGTTCCATTGTGTGAACAGAGAGCACTAAAGAAATGTGATTTTTACTCCTTTGTGATTTGAAGATTTGCTTAGAATGTTTTGACTTAGAGTGCTTATGGCTCTGAGTCTTGTGTGTCAGCATTTCCTGCTACAACTGACAAAAGAGACTCTCCCACTTTGCATAGGAAAATTTGGGGCCTGAAAGAGAAATAGATGATAAATATATTGCTAGAGAATTCAAGGCTTTTTGGAAGTTTTTCTAAAGAAAAAGGTAAGAAAATGTAAATATAAATATGGACAAACTTGAAGTTACTGAGATTTCACATCTCTAGGATGACTTAAGAGCCACTGCTCTCTCAGGGAGGGCTTGGGAAGTACATTCAAATGTGGCAGCATCTTAATTATACTTGAAACAAAATTCTATTTTTCTCTCTTCCTCTACATCCTTCTTTGTAAGTCAGTTGAATTCATCCCTGGATTGTTTCTTCGCTTGTACTTGATGCTGAAATTCACTTCCTAAGGAATTAAAGTATTTCCTGTCTGAAAAGAAGTTTTCCAACTATTATAAATCCAAAACCTTCTCATCCTCTTTTCTTTTGTTAGTAATTCTAGTTAATATTTTTTTCTTCCTGCCTGTCATTTTAAGTGATTAACTGTGTATGAGAAGCTACCCCTGAGATTTGCTTAGAGTTGAAAGATTGACCCTTGAAAAAGGCAAATCATTTTTAGTTCCTTTACATTAAAGAAAGATCTAAGGGTTAGAAGGAAAAACACTGTGTTCTTTAGGATTACAACTCTACTTGTAAGGCACAGTTTCTTGTATGGAGGGTGAAGATAAATCTGCAACCCCGGTTTTTGATTTTGTTGTTCTGTGTTAGGTAACACCAGAATACCTGCAATTAGTTGAGTGTTACCTGTTTGAGAGTCTTTTGTGTCTTGTTGATGCTCACCTGGCTCAGGTTGTTGTTAAAATGAGCTTTTGGCTGAATTTGAGGAGGAAAGGAAGGAGGAGACAGCAAGTGAATTATAAAGGAGTGCTTCAATGCCCTGCATTAAATATAGAACATTTAAACAGGTGTTTAAATTGATAGAAGACTAAATCATGCCTTAGCCTCTTGCTGGGAGAAAGGATATATATATCTTTCAGGAAGGAGATTGAATTTATACAGGACAGGCTAAGAGAAAACACTGTAAAATTTGGATGAATATAGCATTGGAACATATGATTTGATGTACGAGGCAAAAATTGTTGAATGATTTTATGTACAGAAGAAATTGAATGTTTATTTGCAGAGTTTGTCAGTAAAATCATGTGTGGCAACCTCTATAGTGTAGTATACTCTGAAAATTGTTTGGCTGTGTTGGGTAATGGGTTTTTTCCCTAGACAGCTGGCGCTACAGCAGTTTTGGTTGCAAGTCTTCCAGGTGTTTTTTAATGGTAATGGTGTACAGTGAAACACAGTGCTGATGTTAACATCTTTAAGACGGATAGGATTTTTAGGTTTGGTGTTCGATTGTTGAAACTTATCTTTTTGTGAAAGATTTGCAGATTCATTTATTTTTTCATCCGTTCATTGACGATTAGCCTGGTTGTTTTCAGTGTTTATTAAATCTCCTTTTTTACCTTTGATATGACTGATTCACAGCTCTGTCTCTATAATGTAAAAAAAGAAAAGTCTAGTCAATACATGTGCTTAAAACATATAGGCATGTGTTGAAACTTGGCTTTGTTTCAGGCAGACGTACTTACTAAGGGGCTGGTATTTTTGCTGGATAGTCTTTTTAGCTGCTTCTGAAATACGAGATGTTCCTTGGCTTCCCACGTTAACATTACTGCAGGATATTTTAACTAAAAGTTGACACAAGAGTAAGAGAATGTGCAAAAAGACTGTTTCCTTCACCCAAATGTATTGTGGTAGAGCTGATTTGAGAAAGTATGAAGATAGCCTTCCTAAAGACATACTGTGAATTGATAGCCTAAGTATATAAGAAATTACAGATGTCAGATTTTTCCAATTGTAACCACCCACGACTTTGGAAATTGCCACAGGAAAAGTGGGAATGTGTACAGTATTTACATTGGTGTATTCAAACTGCTTGATCACAAGAAGCAATGCTCCTTTCCAACCTCTGTGTTACAACCTTAGCCTGTGTGTTAGAAAAAACATGGAAACCTTTCCTGGTAGTCAGGTAGCTGTTATGGATATGGCTTGTCTTCAGGCAATGCTGTTAGCCAGGACTGACAAATGGAAGAAAGCGTGGGCAGCCTCTGTCTCTGAGTTGTGTCTTGATTTGTTAATTGAGGTGACAAGAGCAAGTAAAATTTGCATGTAGACAGGAGATAACGTGTGAGGATCCTGCCAAGCAGTGTTTTCTTCGCTCCATTGACTGGTTTTGTGCGTGCTCTACAGAGGTAGGCTCAGCTCTGCTGCCAGTATGTGTGGTAGTGTGACTCATTTTTTTCAGATTTGTGTTAATGTTCAGGATACATGTACACACACACACTTCAGAACTATATGTGTTAAGGGAAAAAAAGCAGTAGTCCATTTTGCTCTTTTTTGTGATAAGTAGTACATTTATTAGCATAAACATAGCTCAAGAGTTGAAAAAGTTCTCATGATCTTCCCTTTTCTGATTTTTTTTTTATATCTCGGAATTCATTTAATTGTAAAACAAACCTAGTCTTTACATTTGATAGAGAAAATGTATTCGAGGCATTTGGAGAAATTATAGGGTCCGTGAGGACTAGATTTTTGTCTTAACTTTTGGATACTATTGCTGAGGTTAAGCCAAATGAGAGGAATTTGGAGTGTAGAAAGTTTTGTCTGGAAGGCTCTAAGCGTAAACCATCAGGAGCTGGGGACAGATTGTCTACAGTGGGTTACAGTATCTTCTGGGAAGAGCATGTACTACTTGGTACTGATGCCATCTTCAGTATCTAATGAGAGATAAATACAAAAAATCTGTGATCCTGGCGGGTAGCAATTCCTTACCTATGCACATTGCAGGTGTAAGCAAGGCCCTGTGTGGAGGGGAGGTAAAACCACCAGGAGGCTTTTTGCCCTGGCAGAAGTTTGGAGACAGCAGGAAGTGTTCAAGACAGGGAAATACAGGCTTAGGGAATCAATCCAGAAACCTGTGTTCAGATGTTGGCAGAACTGTTGCGTGCAAGCTTGCTTTGTGGTCTGTACAGATCCTTCTTTGAGCTTTGAGAAGTGTTGAAAATGTAGCAGGAGTATTGTAATGCTGCCTTCCTAGACTGCATTAACAAAATAGCAAAACAATAGAGAATTTTCTGAAACAAAGAGATGCAGGAAAGATGGAGACAGACTTTTTAACTGGGCCTGTTTTGATAGGATAAGGGGTAATGGTTTTAAGCCGTTAAGAGGGTAGATTTTTATTAAATATGAGGACGTTTTTGTAAAGAGCGTGACCAAACAGGTTGGTCAGAAAGCTGGTGGGTGCCCCACCCCTGGGAAAATTCAAGGACAAATTGGACAGGGCTCCGACCAACCTGCTCTCGTTGAAGGTGTCCCTGCTCATTGCAGGGGGTTTAACTAGGTGACGTCTTAAAGATCTCTTCCAGCCTAAACTAGTCGGTGATCTTTTCTCTATCTTAAAAACTTTGGTTTGTAACATATTTCTTTGGTGATCTGAAACACTTTAAATAAAGTTTTGAATGAAAAAGAGGTGTTGAATAACCTTACAGGATAAAAGAAGAGAGTTTACGCTCTCTTCAGGTTGAATGTGAAAGTCAGCGACCACCACTGTTAGAAATAACCTTTACACAGATAAATTTCAAAGTGAAACCCTCAAGTGCCTTTCATGTTGTTTTTAGTAGTAAATTACTGGTCTCAGTATAGGCAGTGGGCATAAAGCTGGTATCTCCCCTTCTACCCCCCCATCCCACCAAAGAAAGCCATTAGAGGTGTTCCCCCTGAACCAGCAACAGCCTAGGGGGAGGGCTGGAAATGAAAATGTAACTGGATCCTTCTTACTGTTTTAAACAGAGGTGTGGGCTTTTTTCATACACTCTGAGTGCCAGTTCTGTCACTTGTGTCTCAGAACAGTTGTATCTATTGACCCATTGCTTTCCAACACAAAAGAGGAGTTATCACTTTCAGTTTTGAATTGTTTTTCTCTAATATTTTCTGTGTGGGCTATATGGCTATTCATACAGGTTACAACTCAATGACTGGAACTTCCTGACCAATTTCATCCAACAGCTCTGCTTACCATGTAATAATCACATGTTGTAGTACTCTAAATTTATTTTAGGTTTGATCTGTCCATGAATGCACACGTGCCGGAGTCCACAGGCAGTAACATTAAATCCAATGCATAAATAAGCTCTGCCAAGCATTATCTTTGTATGTCTTTATAAATATAGAAGTTTGTTAGCTTGTGTGACAAATATGTGCTGTTTCAGAAAAGTGCCCATGTCCATGAAATCTGGAACAAAACTGCTTCCAAGTACCTAACAAAGCAGTCTGTTTCTGTTTGTTATGTTCCCTTTCTCCAGTCAGGTGTCTGGAGTGAGCTGCATGGGGCTGCTATGGGGTCACGTTTATTCTGTCTTCACAACCTCTCACTTGTGGCAAGGAGGGCCACAATGTTCTTGTGAGGTGTGGCTAACCAAACACCAGAATGGTGCTCCCCAGATTTATGTGGCATTTCTGGTGCAGCTCTTTTCCTAAACCAAAACAAGGGGGGCTCTTCTGGCACGCTTAAAGCTTTACCAGGCACCTCTCATCTAGCCTTTTGTATTCCGTATGCTTAGCTTGGGAATCCAGCTCTTCTGCTGGCAGATGACTGCTGCTGGCTTTTACTGGCCCTTGGGAGGAAAGAAGGGGAGGGAAGGAGTAGTGGGGTCTTGACATATACCTTTCCTTCCTCATTCCTCATCTTCGTGATTATGAATCTTACTGATTGTGGTGTTCTGGAGAGACGGTCTCAGTGAGATTTGCTTGTAAGTTTTAGGACCAAGGTGGATTTTTCTGGCTCATTTTTTGTTTGAGCACAGTATAGGGTAGAAGCATTGATACCTGTTTTAGTTTTCAGCTAAGATTTGGTGGGGTTCAGCCATGACAGCATTTGGCTTATGAATTTTAACTATGGAAATGGAAGTATTTCACAGGAGAGATAGACATGTATCTCTCTTTACAGATACGGAGAGGTGGAAAATTGTCCTGAAGGGCTGGTGGCAGAACCAGGAGGAGAGTCCAGCTCTGTTGGGCACTCAGTCCAGAGTTCCCACTATGAGACCAGTCTGGATATAAGGTCTCTAGCTCATTCTCTGGAGAATAATAATCCAGCCAAGTAATATGTGGTTATACTTTGAAATTGTTAAAGGAAATGGATGAAGAGCAAATACAAGAACTTTTAGCCACAGGAGCTGCAAATCTTATGTGTTTCCTGGAGAGAATTGCTTCCTTTATGCATGAAACTAAGCCCAGACACCTTCATGGACTGTCCACAGATAGTCCCTTAGATTCCTTTTCTGCTCTTTTCAGCTTGGCCTCTTTGCACAATTGATGACTTATATTTGAAAAAGCTCTGCCTACTGTGTACCCCCAGTCACTGTAGGAGTCTTCTGTGTAAGTGTGTTTGTGTGCGTGTTTGCATACCCAAATGAAAGAGGGAGTATGGAACAAGCATGTGACCAATTTCTCTCCCACGATCTCCTCTCAGAAATTTTCCTCCCATTGTTATTTTCCTCTCTCTGTGTTTTGATTCCTCTTCTTTCAATAGAAAATTATGTAACTTATCTTTTCAACAGCCCAGCAGACATTTAAGGAAAAATGTATTTCTCTTGGAACACCAGCAGGCTGAGTGGACTGCTTTGTTAGCTGAGGTCAGCATGTGGTGTGCTTGTGCAGTGAGACTGGCATGTTCTGCCTCACATACCAAAGCCTAAAAGTATGCACACAGTCCTTATTTGGGCCTTTGCTGGTCTATGTGATAGACAGTCATGTTTCTAGTCCCTCAGGTGACATTTTGTCTTTTTTGTTCCTTTCACTTCCAACAGTGTTCATTACAGTTGGACCTCAGCACAATTTACAGTTTTCTCAGGACGTTGAAGACTACAGTGTCTCACTGGTCAGTTTCAGTGACTACAGTATTTTCTTTGGGCTACCAGTTCCATAAAAGCCTCTTCTAGTGACTGACTGACATGAGAATTTAGGTATAGTGCAATCTCTGCTTGATCTACAGCACCTTTTTTGCAGACACAAAGAGACAGGAGGTACTGAAGTCATTTAGTGATCTGAGGTTAGTAAAGGTGTGCTAATAGTGACTAGTTAGTAAAGGTATGCTAATAGTCTGCTTTCTACATGCAGTCAAGTCTGTAAAGAGCAATAGGGACTGGCTGCATTTTCTAATGACTTTGGTGATGACCGCTGATCACCTGGTGATGACTCTTTGGATCACTTTTTTCACACAGAATGAAGACAAGTGGGCAGGGAGATTTTTCACGTGCTCTTATTTGTTCTGTGAACGGTGACTGTTTACCATTTTTGACTACACGAGATCTCGTGCTTTCCCTAGCACTGGTCTTTTAATTCTCAACTGCTGCAGGAAGTTACTCCTCTAACATTGATTTCTTCCCTGTTTTTATAGAAGTATAGTGTTGAAGTGAGGGGAGAACGACCAATCCTTTGATGCATCGAACTTGATTTATTGATCGATCAGCCAGTTTAAATAATAGTGTTAACGAACTTCATGCATATTCCAAAATCCAGGTTTATGATAGGCTAACAGAGAGAACTCTAACCACACCTTTTGTTTTACTACACCGTTGATTGTTTACACAAAACAAAACCAGTGTTCCCACTGTGATATGAAAGGTTCCCAAAACTTCCACATCTGTTCTCAGGGTGCCATCTTTTCCCAGAGAAGGTGTTACAGTTGTTATGGGAAGACTGCCTGAGAACTTTATTGTTTATAAAGTGATGCCTGAGAGAGTCTAATTGTTTATAGTAGTCAGGCTGGGAACTGCTTTTGGAACTGCTTTTTAGTTCCAAAAACTACCTTTTACTTTTCTCTCAATTGTATGCCTTCATGGCCTTTTTCTTTAAGCCATGCTTGAACTAAACTCCCGACAGTATAGCAGCTTGCTAATAACTGAGGAGCTGACTAAAGCTCTCCTATAGTAAGTCTTAATTGTGTAGAAGGTACTTTTGACGTGACTATTAAATGCTTAGGAGTTTATCATAGACTTTCAATCAGAGGAATCTCTTGATTTCGGTGGGTACTAAGAATGCATTAAAACTGTAGGACTTAAGTAATAGTTACATATCATCAGACAATTTCATTTATATTGTAGAACCACTGAAATGCAAGTTCTAAAGATACATTCTTCCCATTATATATTCTTTTCCTAAATCCTCTTTGGAAGCCTGCACTCTGTTTCTAGAGAAGAGACATTGTTAACTTCCTATACGGTGAATAGTGTTCGCATTTCAGCAGTGTTACACAGTCTGAGATCTCTCTTTGAAAAATTTAAAAGCATAACCACTAGTTTTATTATCCTACTGCAGCTTGTGACTGAAGTAGAGAAACAGCCTTAGTAAGTATTAGTTAACAAGCCTTGCATACCATGGGATGGAAGCAGACTTTGCAGCTAGTGCTTCTTGGGAGCCTTTCTTGATGTCCCATGTGGAGGAATTAGGCACAGTATCTTTGTGGCAATCTTAGACTAAGTGAAAGAAATGAAACGAGATAAACCCTTTCAGTGTGCAGATCGTCAGCTGCCCAATCCATGAGATTTTGTCAGCTGTGATGTTAATGTACAGCATCACAAAGTGAGTCAGTTATGGGAAGCTTTCCTTACCGTAGGGAAGGGTGGGAGCTTGACTCAAGCAAACTACATCACTAACAAGGTGCCTGTTGTAGGAGTTCTTCTGCAGTCATGCTCAAGAAGTCGCAGCACCACTCAGAAAGCCAAATGCAACATAATTGCACCAAATAACATTTATTCTCACACCTTCTCTTTTGTTTATTGAAATCATATTTTATCTTAAATATTTGTTGCTAAGATATTTCTGGGAGCTGTGGCGTCCTCTTAAAATGGAATAACTTTTCAGACACTGGCATGGAGCTAAAGTTTGATGTATACTAAGAAAGATCAAAAGTAGAATCACTTTCAGTTAATACACTGAAGGTGAAAAAAGCTTGATTCTCTCACTGATTTCCTCTTGTATGTGACACATATGCCAGGAGTTTGTGTCTTTTTCATGAGTATTTACAAAAATTCATGCTTTCTGTAGGTTATGCATCTGTACGTTTGGAGCTTACAGTTTCACTTTTTTCCTGTGTTTTAACTCTGGCAGAAGTTTAGCTGGTCAGAACCAACAGGATTTTTCTATCAGATTTTGGTTTTCAGGGTATTGATGGCAGGCATCCAAAATAGGGATTTTGTTTGAGGTGCTTTAATTTTACTTTCTTTTATGAGTGTTTCCCTTCAAAGTTCTTAGTCCGGCTGCTGGTATGATCGGTGCAAAGTTGAACAAACACAATTGACTTGAGCACTTCGGCAGCTCTGTTTCAGCAGGGATCTCTGGGGAGATGGTGAGTGACAGAACTGGCAGGCTGGCTGTGCACCAGCCACAAGAAGCTCTCTGGGGCAAGCTGAAAACTGCTGTACAGGACACAGGGCAGGGCTGCTGGGTCAGGCTGACTGCTGTTCCTAATGCCCCTATAATGAGGGGCTGGAAGGAATGTCACTCAGTAGCTGTGGTATCCCCGGTGTAGTGCCAGTTAAGTGATGTGACTGTGATGTTTCAAGCAGCTAGTAGTTGGACTTAAGCAGAGAGGATGGGAGTCTTCTTACGAGGCAGCAATTAATTGTGTCATCTGAGAGAGTATGGAATGGCTGAAGTACTCCTTGGTGTGAATGGGTTGAATAGAGTGGCCTTTGATACAAAGTTGGAGAATCTAGTATTTATTAAATGATTTAACTGGGGAACTGAGTTCTAGTGACAGATGATGTTGGGCCAGATAATTGTCTGGCAACTCAAACAATTCACTGTCGCCTGGAATTATTGTACCCTCTGTGCTGTTGCTTTGGATTTAGTAAGTATTTATTTCCATAATGTATGAACAGTGTCTTTGTTTAATTCCAAAAGGAGAAATCAAAATAAGAGCTGTTATACATACTGAATTTCAGATTGCAGGCATGTATGTCTGAATTTCTTTGTTTTGCTATATTTCCTTTAGTACTTGCTCATGTGTCCACAAAGTCTAGTTGTTGCTAAATCACTGTGATTAGTGAAAATAAAATTTTCCCTGTGGACATAACTCCAGCACCATAATTTTAGAAAGCAAACAGTACTGATTTTCACTCCCTCTCAACACTTCTCATCCCTAAGTTTTTGAACTAAACATTTTAAATCGTTACAATGTTCAGTTCTCAAAACAAATCTCTGTAAGCATTGTTAGATTAATAAAGACAACTTGAAGTAATCCTTGTGTGACCTTGAACTGTTTACAAACCAATTGAAATTCCTAGCTAAACTCCCTTTTCTGTCTTTTGATTTAGACCTAAAATAATAGCATGCAAGTAAGACCTGTTAACATTCTGAACAAAAACTTAGTCATTTTTTTACCTAGTTCACGTTTCTGAATTTTACTCTGCTGATAGTGTGGGGTTTTCGCATGCTGGAATGTAATAGGAGTGTTGCAGGTGGTGGAGTTACTAGGCAGAAGTACTGTCAACATTGTCATGAAATACTGCGCTCTCAATTAGCTCAATTAATTTTTTTTTTGTGACCCCCACTGTTAAAGACAATGGAATTTGGTATTTATGAAGTGTGTGGTGTATTTAAGGAGCAGTCTTAGGTGTCAAGCAAACCTCTGGGTTCCCTTCCAGCAGCAGTATTTGTGAAGGAATACAGAGTCTCACTGCTGCCTGGCAGGACCTGTTTCCTTTCCCACACCAGTCTGCTTTGCCCTTGAGTGTAGGGGCGAAAAGGGGGATCGCATGGGCGCTTGATACCTAATGAGAAGAGGAATGAAGTGGTAAGAGTGTCTCTTTCTCAGGCTTTTTAGTTCTTAAAAAATTTATTCTCATTTTGGTGTCTGCTTAATAAGACAGAGGGTTTCGTACCTAAGCTGCTGAGCTTTATGAGCTCTAGAGGTATTTCTATTGATTCAAAAATGCTATGAGTGATAAATATTTATCTCCCAGAAACAGATAAATGGATAAGAAGTATAGAGTAGTGCAAGCATAAGTCAAATTGTTTAAACCCCAATGAAGTGAAATGAAATTAAAATCCTTAGAAAGCAAGGTGGATTCCAAAGAGAGCAGATTGTTGGAAGAAATGAATCCTAGCATTTCTTTGTTAGATCATTCCAGGAAAGTAAACAAGAGCTGAGAGTGTATGAATTGAAAGTTCAATAGGACTATTGATAAAAAGAAGAGAATTCACAATTCCACTCAGAGGTAAGGGACTTCACACACAAGGTGGATATTCATGCAGTTTCACTTTTCTGTGTGTTTGTGTATGCAGTCTGTTATTCTGTGTGTTTATATAAGCAGTCTGTTTACTAACTGGTTTTAACAGCAACAGAATAGAGGCTTTTTCTCCTTGCCAGAGGTATTGTAATTTTTTAAATTCCCACATTAAATGTAGCTTCTGTTTTCTTTCTCTTTGTGTGGGCAACATGAGTTTTGTGACAGGTATGATGGAAGTGCTATGGAAAGAAAAACTGGGGAAGTGCCTTGAGTTATCAGAGAGTAGAGTCTTTATTAAATAGGAGAAGGAAGTAATAAAACCAGAAGTAGATAAAAGATTCATTGAGAAGTAGAGGTAATATGAAATCAAAGAAAGGAACTGCTAGCCCTGTAAAGCATCCTGACAAGGCTGATTTTGGATTAGGAGGAGAGATGGTACAAGGGGCTCGTAAGTAGTTAAATCAAAGGCCAGATTGCTTGTTATGTGAAATCTGGTGCATGGGAAAGGGGCAGTGAGGACATAGATTTCTGTAGTGATTTGTCTTTATGCTTTGTTTTTTCTCTTGTGAGTCAGAGGTCGCATCAGAGTTGTCAGAGCATAATTAGCTGCCCATATCTTGCAGAGTCTGGTAAGAGGCATGTTCTCATGCTTTGTGCCATTCAAAACACAATGCTAGCACTTTTTCCTGCTTAGTTTTTCTAAGTGGCTGTGAATAAGCTTTTTCAAATAGTCTTTTTGGAAGATAGCAGTTAGACTGCAATAACAAAGGCCTACAAGGCTGGAATAAAGGCCAGTAAGAGATTTGAAATAACAATTTGACATAGTGAAAAGCCTTATTGTGGTTTTAAGAAAACTGAAAATCCTCCACAAATGTACCAAAACTGATTTACAGACTGAGAAGTATGTTTGTAGTGACCTTGGGTCTGAATACCTGCTTTGAAGATTTGACCAAAATGGTTTGCAGATCAGAGAAATAAAGAGCATGTGTAATAAGTATACAGTTACACTTGATGTCTGGAATGAAAAACAAAGCTACACTCTTATTTTAAAGTCCTCTGCACTTTTTTTTACTACAGAATTTGTGGTTGTGATTTGTTTTGCTAAAGTTGTTCAGTGACAAATGTGCTTTTATGCATCTGAAAATATCTATTGAAATCAGAGAGCAGGAGGACACATCTCGTGTTTTAACTGTCTTTTGGTGAGAGGCCAAATAAGAGTGTGTAAGTAGTAAGGAGTATTTTTTATTGGATTTGTTTACCAGTTTATATAGATGTCAGTAGTATTAAAACCTGAAAAAACCAGCACTATGGAAACACAAATGTTCTTAGACATTTCAGCATCCACTGCACAATATACATGCTCAGCTAGTAACCGGGAATAGAGTTCTTCAGGTTTCATCCGTGTTCTCTGTTTATCACATGACTGAATTTTGCTTTGTCTTTGTATTCTTCCTGCCTTCTGTATATGCATGTATCTTAAGTTCTATGGTGTAGTGTTAGGAAAGGTGATAACAGACAAAACTCTTCATTTCCAGTTTTTGCAGCTTTTCCATTTGGAGTTTTGAACAGTCACAACTGAGAATGGAGCTTTTCTCCAGACAGAGGTCTCAGTCTTGGTTGTCAATTTCTTTTTCATTTCAGTTCACTGGTGTTTGACGGCTTGAGTAAGGTCTTCCAACTTCTCAGCAGAAGAGAGATGGTGTTTCAATATGCTGTGGGGCCCTCTGCTTGCTTACCATTCCAAGAACTGTTGGTCGCTCATGTTCCTCATTGTAGAAGCAGCTGGTCATGAATCATTAGTAGAAAATACCTTGTCATACAAGGAGGGAGGAGGGTCTGTGTTATGGTATAAAAAGCAAGGAGAGAAGAAACAGCCCAGTTAAGATGAAATATTAAATCTCTGGGAGGTTTGATTGTTTCCCAGAACCTCTGCTCAGTAGGGTAAGCTGTCTTTTTTTTCCCTAAATTTCAAGTTTTACATAGTCACATTTGTGATTTGGGAACAACCATTGAAATTTGCCTTTTAGTCAGAACTGAGAATCAGATGGAAGTGTATAATCACCCTTTGCTATATGCTGTAGATTAAGCAATGTTTGCATAAAGACATGAAAACAGTTTCTATTTTTTTTAATATTCAAGACTAAAGTGGGCTGTAGAAGGCACAGTGTTCCTGGTTTACCCTTTTGTCTTGAACTGAGAGGTGTTGTTATATTTTGCCAGAAAATCTGTGTCATTGGAACATTTTGTTTTTGTGTGAGAATTAGGTAAGCAGTTAAAATTGTAAATATAGCCAGTTCTAAAGTAGCTGAATTTCACCTTATTCTTTAGTTAACTTCTGATTTATGCTTAGTAACTTTATGTAGAATATATCTCATGATGCTGTGAACTAGAGTGTATTATGAACTCCCTTCAAAAGTCTTGTCAATGAGGAGAATTTGGGAATAAAGTGTCATGCCAGAGAGATGTAGAAACAATAGAGCTTTAAGTAAATTCAAATTGCAGAAGTATCGGTGAGACCAGTTAAATCACTATCACCAATTACTGTGATGCTCCTCTGAGTGCATGCAATCGTACAGTTTTCTGCTGAGACTGCCTGCCAGATACCTGCCCTTCCCTTGAGGGTTCTCCGAGCCCTTGACCCACTGATTGCAGTGGTGGGGTGGGAGGAGTGGAGTATGTGCATGTGCTGTCTTGTCCATCGTGTCAACAACCACCAGGAGGCTGTGTTAAACTCTTGTAGTGCCACCATTTGATTCTGTTTTACAGCAACTGTGAGAAATTACTAATTCTGAGACTGCACAATTATATTTAGCAGCTTCTTGTGGTTGTAAATGAGCCAGAAGAAGCATTAAGTCAGCCATATGCATATTCTTTTGACATAAAATAGCTTATACAACAATTAGTGAAATACTAACTAGAAGAAAAATAGAAAATGTCACACAGATACAAGACTGGCAGATTAACATCTCTTCCTCTCACCTGTGTAGTGCCATTTGTATACATGAGCAAATCAAAGTGCCATTATTATAGGTATTTCCATTTCTGATCTTTTTTGTGTTTGCTTTAGAGGAACAAGGAAATTTATTTGACCTGAGCTAGTTGTACACTTGGCAGGGGATAAGTTCCTGCATTCTTTTTTGTAATTTATTGTGTGTGGAAGATGAGATGCTCTTCATTTACAGACCTTGTGGAGAGAAATTGTTGTGTCAGACAAGTTACTTTTGACTAAACACAAAAGTTCTTAATTTGACTGCCAGTGTTTTGTAGAAAGGTAAGATGTAATCTACATTCTGTAAGATGTAATCACTCATTCACATGAAGGTGAATGAGTGAAAAACATTCTGGGCTTGTGACAGATATATGATAAATGATTTTCAAATTTTTCAACCAGTTTCTGATTTTGATAGTTCTAGTCAGCTAGAAGGTGACATGGAGTAAAATCATAACCGAATTAGCTTGGACTTCATGTCACTGGAAACTAAATGTTGAGATTTCATGGCAGCTTTTTCTTTTCACATAAGCTCATTGAATTGGCACCCATGCCTTCCTATGTTTTTGTAGCGTTACTTGGACTTCACAGAGACATTTTGGGGCTTCTGTGGGCTGTCACTGTGCAAATAATATGATTCAATATCAATCTGACCTAACTTCTTACCATCTGTGTATCCTCTCCAGAGTGACCTTCAATTTGGTAGCTGATTACCATCAGTATCAATGAGTACCTGGTGGTTTCTTACTGTTTTGGTTGCACTGTTCTGTCTTGGAAAGCATTTATTTCAGACCTATATTACAGTGCCCAGTGTCAAAATCTGGGTAAAGGTTCAGAGAATCAGCTCATGATCTTAGGGAAAAGTGTTCAAGATTTGAGCAGATGTAATGAGTGAACATCTCCCATATATGTGCATTCTATTGCACCTAGGGATAAGGAATACCAGCTGTGATTTTAATATACTTATAGAGGTAAGGTTGATGGATGGTGAGGTAGAGAGGTGAGAAAAAGGAATGTTCTCCATCAGCATTAGTAATCAAGTGGGGACTATGACTTAAGTAATGTTTTGCATTTTTGTTAACCTGTGAGAGGATGTGCAAGGTGCAAATGATGGCCCTGAGAGGCTACCTTCTGCAGTCTTCCCTAGAAAAGGAAAATGTGTTTCTTTTGATGCATCTAAGGATAGTTGTCACTAGCACCTTTGTAAAAGAGGCAAGGACTACATTGCATGGCAAGCATGCTTTTAAAGGTGGAAGCAAAAGGCAAGCATGCCTTTTAAAGGTGGAAGCAAAATTTGAAACCCGTGGCTCCATGCTTTTGGGTGGGTGAAACCAAGTCAGTGAATTTTTTTCTTTCCATTGCTTTTATATGTAAAGTTTAAACTAGCACAATCATGAAACTTAAGCAGTGGGGAACGAAGACACATGGACCTCCTTGCTTACTTCTGAAGAAGATTGTTTACTGTAACAAACCAAACCCTTTTATGTTCTAAACTTAACTCAAACAAGCATGCATTGGCTACCTGCCACTGCAGTGTCTCTGCTGCTGCTGTGTCCTTTTCCCGTCAGCTCTCTGACCATGTGGTGTCCATGTGCCTCCCTAAACCATCACTGCTTCCAAACAATCACGCACGAGGCAAGCACACGGCAGCCCCACAACCTGCTCTGGCCACGCAACCTGCTTTTTAGCTGGCTGTTAGCCGAACGTTTCCCACAGTGCTTTCTGTTGAACAAGAGTGAGCAGGATTTCTTGTCTCCCAGGTGAAACACTATCCAACTTTGTATCCATGTAGCACTCCGGCAATATGCTATTCCTCGCCTTTAAGATGTATGGCAGAGAGAACTTAGACTCCACAGACATGAGGATGCAGACACCTTATTTCTCTCTGCAGGCATTAGCGCATGCAGGCGTGACTGCAAAAAATGAGGAAGCATTAAAAACCACATTTGTACATCAATTCTATTTTGAGGCTTGAAATGAGCTACTGAAAGTTGTGGATATTTATGAAAGTAAATGAGGGAAAGAAGAATCAGGGATACTTTAACAGGTTTGTTTGACAAGTGAGCCAGCAGTGAATTCACAGTAATAATATTCATGGTGCATGAGAATTAGCCAAACCAAAGAACTGGAATTATGTAAGTGCATCTGTAGGATGGAAAGTGAGGAGAAAACTGCTTCCTTTTTTTACCAGACTTCACTGCAGGCTGGACCTGAGGGGACCTTGGCCTTACTGTTTTGTACTGTAGCTTGTGTAATCTCTCTAGCAATGCTGATGTCTTAATTGAAAACCAGATGATTTCTCAAAGCATGTTATGATTTCCTAAATGATGAATGTTGCAGTAATCCTAGCTGATAGGATTACTCCTTTCCCAAAGGAGATGATTTTCTGTTTGTGAGTGTTTTTTGCTTGTAGTATCACAGCTCAATAGTCCTATTTTAAGCACTTTGTAACATGGGCTATTACAAGCAATTATCCTGACCCACTTACTGTCTTTCACTTTGGCTAGAAAACATGGATATTGATGGCCAAATGTAAAACTTCTCACTAGTCTGATTTGCCCTTGTGATGAATCATTCTCTTGTTCACATGCATTAACCCCCTTAAAGTATAAAACACTGACAATAATACTTATACAAATTGCACTGAATAACTTTGAAGAAAAAGGCTTCTTGAATGTGATTTCATAAAATAAAGGAATTAATATAAAGCTATTAATCAAAATAACTTTCATTTTGTCATATTAGTTATCTTCTTATACATCCTGATTAAAATTTGCTTCCCAATGTTTTTCCACTGACATGTCTTTACCACCTGTTAGTAAGAACCAATGTAAAGTGGAGTCAGTATGACTTTATCCTGTGCAAATACAATTCACCCCAACAAGAAGAACTATGAAAAATAGTTTCTCCCTTGAAAATCTTGATCTATTGTTAATGGCAGCCAAGAATTGCAGTTTCTTTGGTTTAAGTGAAGTTGAAACAATTGCAGTAGCCTTCTGCTTCTGTAGTGAGCTGAATCCCAGTTTTTTAATGGAAGCTTTCATAGGAAAGGATGTAACTGAAATGTAGTCACCATTGCTTAGGATTCTTAGTCCATTCTAGTCACCATTGCTTAAGTTTCCCCTTCAAGAATTTTATCAGGAGCTGGAAAGTTTCTTTACTTTTAGGAAATTATATTTATCCATATAAGAATATTTGAGCAAATAGTTTTTTAGAAGAGCAGTGTACGACTTGTAAAGAAGTCCTACTTAGAAACTAAATTGTCTCTAGTTGATCCAGTGTTCAAATGAACCAGGAAATCTATTAGTAATCTCTAGTGCTGTCACACTCTAGAGAAAGGTAAGTGGTCCCTATGAAATAACCTGTGTGAAAGCATACCAGTGTGTAAAATGTACCTAGCTCTCTGAGGATGACCTCATTTTATTGATGCTAATTGGCTAATTGTCTGGTAGGAACTTCAGGTCTTGAGCTGCAGTTCACTCACATGCTGTATTTGCAGTGGTCCACCTCTTGAAGTCAATGCTTCATTGTCTTTCATTTATTGTTTTAGAAACAAGGCAAACTGTTGTTATTCTGAGAACCAGTACTCTAAACATTTGTTATTATTTTTAAAGGACTCCCCCTTAGATGCTTTGATTATTTTTTGAAAGCAACCCCACTGTTATAACGGTTTGTTGTCTTTTAGTTGATAGTCTTAAACTGTGCTTTGTCATTTATGCTTAACAGTACTAAGACTGACAAAATGTACACTTGCAGTTGTGAGATATAACCCCAAGTGTTAGCTCAGAATTTGAAAGGAGTGGTAGAAAATGTCAGGTAATTGCTGCCTAGAGGGCATGTTATTTTCAGAGCAGGTTAGGGGCAGAAAGATCTGTTTGGTTTTGTTGATTTATTTTGTGCCTTTTGTGAATGTTGAGTAAGAGGACAGGTTCAGGTTCAACTTTGTCAAATTTAGCAAAATGGAAAGTTTTTATGGGTAAAGCCATGTGTTGTTAGTCAGCAGTCACCAGTGTCTGTTCATTATTCTGCCACTGATTTTGTAGATGACATAAAACAAAGTGTTTCCCATCCCCTTGCCCCTACCCAAATCTTTTAAAAGTTCTTACCAGTAACACTAGTTTCCTTGGTCAAACACTTATATGTAAACTAAGTTAGTACTCAATTTGTCTTAAAGTGATTGAAAATTCTTCAGTGTCTACAGGATTGTAGAGTTAAGATACTGTGTTAAAGAAAATAAAAAACACTGAAAATATTAAAAAGTTCGATGAAGCACCATATTTTTACTGGGGGAGGAAGTAGTTCCATGGAGTTTCCCTAATGAAGGTTCTTAATTTCTTTTGAGTAATAACTTGGCATTTCAAGTTTCTCTTAGCTTGACTTGGAATGCTAGTTGTGTTACTGATGACAAAACTGAATGATAAACTTCTTAAAAAATCAGAGGTACTTGTAATTGCTGTGGCCTAAGTTCAAGTTCCAGGGGGTTAAATGTATTCTCAATACTTAATTTACTCCAACAGCTGACTTAACCATGGAAAAATGTATAGGTGCCAAGGAGACTCTCACGAGTTGAATAAGCTACTAGCCTCTGGGAATTTCATCCTGATACAGATGGTACATATTAGGGGCTCTTGTGGGAAAACTGTGTTTTATAGAACGTGATGGGGAAATAAGCCAGTGTAATTCACAAGATGATCAGAATACAAATGCTTTGTTGAAGGAATTTTTACTGTAAGCAAAGAGCAGACAGGCAGGCAGTCAAATTCAGTGAGAACAGAATAATTAAAACTTATGTTATGCTATAAGCAATGCATAAGTGAATCTTAACCAGCATGGCTGGCAATAAGAAACATGTAATCTATACTGCTTTTGTTAAGGAACCAGGGCTTTTTTTATCACTTTTACATATACCTCTGAAAGCAATAAGAGTCTTGAGGATTTTAACTCTTTCCATATTTTATGAAAATTACTACCTTGCGGAAACGAGGACAGACCCAAACTAGTGCCACCAGGGTAGGAGAGGCAGCACAGGGGTTGATACTGGTGTTTTCCACTGTCCCTCTTCCTGACCCATCAACCCCTCAGCCTAGATACTCATCAACACTTGCTAAGTCCTCAGAAATGGGGGAGTTTTATCCTTCCCCTGCAAACTAAAAAACACCCTGTAGAGAAGCCTTGGGAGCAAGTGAAGATGCCCAAGGCACACAGGCCAGACCCCATACAAAATCTGGATGAAGTAAGGGCTGTTCTGAGAACTGATTTTCTGTCTTAGTCAAACCTGCCAACTTTTTGTGAGGCGTTTAAGCTTTAATAGTATGTGTTCTTTTGTTTTTTCTGTTGTCGCCATTTTGTAGCCGCTGTTTCACAAGGTGATGAGGGAAACAGTATTACAGGTCAGTTACCTTGTGTGAAACTTTCAACACTAAAGACTGTAGCTTTTTCATTTTTCTATAACTTCTGAAAAATCATGCTGCTTTCTTCTAATGTTGCATTTTCTCAGCATGGGCCCTAGCAGATTTAGGAAAGGATGAACAGACTGCTTTCCCTCTAGTCATTTTACTGACCCCCTCTGAGGCAGAAGAGTAAATGTTGAATCCCATTCTTCTGAATTTCTGCTCTTGTGATGATGAGCAGGAATGGGAAACAAAAGCGCACACAGTTTGTCGATCTTCCTTTGCTTTCTGATGAAGCCGGCTAATGTTTGCTAGGAGTAAGAGCATAAATGAACTCTTTTTATTGAGAATATCAGCTTGAACATGTCACATGTTCAAAATATGTCAATATTAACAACATTTAGTGGGAAGTGAACAAAGCAAGAACTTCAAAAGGTAAGAATGATCACAGTCAAAGAACGAGAATTTGGAGGTAGAAAGAATTGCTGATAACTCTGTATCCTCATGTTTCTTCTGAGTGAATAACTAATTAGAAGCATTTTATTCAAAGTTAATTTGGTAACTGATTCCCAGTCATAACCCTTAATCTGGATTATTTCCCAATTGTTTGTGTATCAAACAATAACCAGCTCCACCATTTAAAAAAATCATATTCTCATTTAAAAGTGTGGGGGAAAAAGATCCTTCTTTGTGCCTGCTGGAAGCAGACAATAGGAAATGAATGAGCTGTCCTAGTCAGAGCATTAAAGTAAATAAATCCAAAAGATTTGTTTAGAAATACTTAATAAGCAACTCTTGTCTCCTTTACTTGCTAAAAGAAATTGTTTCCAGGGGAGGAAGTGGGATATTAGAGAAGCTTTCATGTTATGCTCCCAAAGAGCACTGTTTCTAGTCACTACCTTTGTTCTGGGACAGGCAATCAGCATGAAGCTATTCCTTACCCCTTAAACTCCTTGCTCCAAGCTGAGGGACTAAGAATGTTGAAAACAATATGTAGTTATAAGACAGTTACTTCAGGCATTTTGGGGGAACTTGGCAAGAACATATGAGAGACAAACAGAGTCTTTTTTCATCTCCAGTTGAGGATGTTAATGCGGATTTAGTTTCCTTAGAGGAGTTGGATGGATTGGCTTGCAGTCCAGGCATCACATTGCCTATACAATTATGTGTGCTTTCAAAGGCTAAAATATATAGGCAGCTGCCAGATGTTCAGTGTAAGAATATGGTTGTCTGAGCACCTAGGACAGGCATAGCTGTATTTTTTTTCAGGGCTGTTAATTCAGGAAACAGCAGTAGCAGATGTATGGATTCTTGTACGTACCTATCCACTTTTCTGAGTGGATAGTTGTTTGGGGGGTGACAAAAGAGCAGAAATAAACCAAAGAAAGTGCTCAATGCAAGTCAATATACTAATGTAATGCCAGATTTTTTTTTATTTTTTAGTTCCACGGAACTTACTCATTTAATTAATCGTGTTGAAGCCCTACTCCAAAGTCTCTGGCAAATGCTTAGGTCACTGGCAGATGAACCTTGGCGGTTTCCCTGTAAATTCTCTACTATAAAAGCAGTCAGGGTAAAAATGTGAAAATTGTATGGTTCAATAGTTATGATGTTTACATTAAAATGGAGATTGATGACCTTAACTTAGTAAACATTTATTGTAGAAAATACATAGACTTAAGCTTGAACACTTTCACAAGCTGTGCCTTGTAGGTTCACAGGAAATTCTGTGTGTGTTAGCTTCCAGCATGATAACGGAGGCTAGGTAACAAGAATCTGCTTATGGTAGCCGTATTTAAGACACTGAAAAAAATGTAACTCTATCCCAGCCAGAACCAGTACAGAAGTGCTATACACCTCTTGCCTAGAGGATTTAAAGTTATCCTATGAAGGACAACACTTGTTTACTGCCACTATATGCTCAAATCTTTGAGTCTGTTCTGCCATGTCATAAGTCTAAAGTGCAGTGTGTTTAGTGCCACAGACTGCTGCTTTTGCAGGATTGCTGCTGTGAAGCATCTTATTTTAAGATGGGACTGAAATTAGATGCTGAAGCTGGTAACATGCCACTTTCAGAAAGTGACAAAATTCCAGGGCATTTTCTTTACAATATTGTAGCACTTTCCTATGTTTCCTCTAGCTACTGTATGTATTTGTATGAGCTTTACTGTTGTCTCTTAAAGTAATTACAGGTTTGAAACACTCAGGTGCTGTGTGTTCATGTACAGATATGACAGCAAATAGACATTAAGTGGATTAGGTGGTTTAAAGGTTGGGCAGTTCCAAGAAAATATTTACGAGCACATATTTATTGTTCAGTGTCCTCTTTGGGTGACTGATGTCTTCCAAAGTCATAATTTGTCCTTAGAGAGTAGTGCTGTGAGAATCTTTTGATGAGAGCTCAGACTAAAAATTGAGGTGAATGATTCTCATCTGTTTGTGAAAGGTTATGTCTGGGGCTGTCTTAAACAGTTTATTTTTCTATGTCTGTTGAGGCTGTGATAGTGGCATTTGTAATTACTAACATGATTATGCACCCTATTTTTGTTACTTGAGTGAAATGTGTTACAGATTTAATTTAGCTCTCCTCAGTGGTGTTGCAATTTATGCTTTTTAGTACTTCCTTCGAGGTTGCTCAGCTTTTCGGATTTTTATGCTCTAATCTTTTAAAGGATGAGGGTAAGTTAATATCTCCTGAGTATTACAGCAACTCTGTTACCCAGAGTAATTATGTTACAGAAAAGGGCAGATAACATATTTAACTGAAATAGCCAGTCATCCAGTTTACTGAGATAACCTACTTATGAACATAAGGAAGACTAAGTGTTAAGTGACTGTTACCTAAAATGGAATTACAATTTAAATTTAAATGCAGATCTTTAAAAATTCTTTTTATATGGTCTCTCTACATTGTTTACCATTTATTACTATCTTATTAAATGTAAAAATTTATGTTAAATTAGCTGGTTGTCTTCATTATGCTCATGTGGAACATATCATAATTCTCTTATCAAGGGTTTTTTTCTCAGTAGGATACATGTCTTACATTCATTTTAAATAGCACTCATATTGAAAAATACTTTGTTAAGAATGATGGAAGTCAAAACAGTCTGCCTGTTCAATAAATAAAATTAAGATTGCTGGTGTGAGTGTTGTGTATTCACTCTGTTCCACAAAGATTTTTTTCCTGCAATATATTATGTTTATGTGCTACATCTCCAGTATACCCTGATATTTTGTGTGGTTCTAAAGTCTTCAAGTAGGAGCTGGTTATACTGTCTTGACCACTCATTCAACTTTTAGCCTTGTTTAGAATGGACTTTACTGTGGATTTTTTATTACTGGGCAGTTCTCTCCTGTTGTGTACCAACTGCTTGTGAAGTGGCCATTCCTACTATTGCTTACTCTTGTTCTCAGTGCCTTAAGTACTTCAGCTTGCTCTGTCTGTGGGAAAGCTTAAGAAAGTCTGTTTGTGATTGCTTGTGAAGGAAGAATGGCTCAATGTTAATTTCAGTCTGTCTTTATTTTTGGTCTTAACTAAAGCAAAGTGTAAGGAAAAGATGCTGTTGATTTGTCCTTTCCCCAAAATCTACCCTCAAGCAGATGGTGATTTGATCCTTTGTGCTGTCCTCGGAGGCATGTAAACAACTGAGGAAAATGAAGAATGTTCCATTGCTGCTACTATGTGGACCATTATACAGCTTAATTGTTTTTTGTCATGCTTTCTTTTGTGTACGTAAGTAAATATTCTTCATAAAGTAACTTCGGGACATTTTGAAAGATAGTGGTGAAATATTCCAAAAATAGTTTCATTTACTATGTATGTTTTCAATACCTGTCCTTTGATTACTTCTCTTAGCTTAATCCTACTTTTACTTATATTAGCAAGGTTTGGCTTAGAGGACTCTTAAAGCAAATAATTATTAAATAGCAGAGATCTACATATCTCTCATCTCAAGACCTGCAGCAAGCCTGTTTAGGCATTTCTAGGTGTGACTGATTTATTCCATCTCCTGTAGCATTTCCTGTAATATCAGTCTGTCTAAAATGGAATGGCAAACAGCCATGGAAGCATTTTTAGTTTCTGAAGCACATGGCTGAAGTTCTGCTGCTGACAGTAGTCAGTTCCTGAAGATGGATATGAAAGTTGTGCTGGAACAAAAGCCATTTTACTCTGCTCCACTCAAGGTTCTCTGCACCTTTCAGATGTGGGGCTCTTACTGATGTGTTACTGGCTTCACTTCAGGTTTTTGTACTGAAGTGCACCAGAGTCTACAGTCTCAAATTTATTTTTTTCTTTGTAGTATGTTGGATTCTGCTTGTGGGAAGGTTCTTCAGTGCTCACTCAGCATGAGGGTGTGCATGGGTATTTTTCTGGCATTTTCTCAAGTAATCTTCTTACTTAAGAAAAAGGTTGTTGTTTTTTTTTTTTGTTGTGGTGTTCTGTTTCTCAGATAACAAGCTATTCAGAGATAGCCCTTACTGGTGGCAGGGAAGCACATGGGGAACACAAGTACATCTAGGTGGTGTGGAGCAAGGAGGTGATCCTGAGTGTTGTTTTCAGGCTGAGCAGGGGGCTGCTGATTGCTGCTGCTGCAGGGGGGAGATGTGTGATGACCACATCACAAAAGGGGTTCAGCCTCACTTGCTATGAGGTCTGCTTTAGAGGACAAGTGTTAGGGTGCATGTAGGTTTATATAAGATAGAGAGTGCTCCCTTAAATGTATGGGTAGGGGAGAGCAGCACCTGCAAGGAGGAACCCTTTCTGGTGCCTGTACACCCCAACCCAGAGCTTGCAGCTTGAGGCGCTACTTGTCCAGCTTCTGCACCAAGTGAGACTTTGCTGCTGTCTATTAAATCTTCTTCCACTTGCTTTGAGTGAGGACGTGTGTTTTTTAGCCAGAAGTTGTACTTTCTTTACCCTTTACTAACTGCGCTTATGGATTGCTGTCCTTGGGTCTAGGTGTTTGCTGTCTGCATTCCCTTTGAAATCTCCAGAAGTGTCCAAAGGCTCCTGTGTTACCTACCTGCAGGGGAAACCATGGTAAATGGCAGCAGAATATCATGTCACATGAGGAAAAAAAAGGAGGCATTTTTTCTGTTAGGCTGTCTAGGTCTGGAGCTCTAGTCTGAAACGCAGTTCTAAAGAAAGTCGAAGACAGATGTGCCAAAAATGTGACAGACTAGTGACTGATGTCTGTTGAGTTTTATGCTTACCTTTCTGAAATTAAATTACTAGGATCATCATGAATTTAAAAACTAACATTGCCTATGTTTGATATATCATGGTATTTTTAAAATACTTGTCTGGTGGAAGGCCTTAGGCTTCTGGAAACATACAGAAAAATGAAGCCTGCTTAGAGTTTTGCTCTGATTAGGGAAAGAAAGATGCATAGCTTTTCTTTTCGTTTCTTAACTGAACAATAAATTGCGTGCACACTGTGCTTAGGGTGTTCTTTTCTCAAATCTGTGAATATCAGCCTGGGAAGAAAATCTAAAATGTATGTATTCACACAGTTTCCTAGGGCAACTGCTAGTGAAAAAAAACCAAAAAAGAATCACTATCTTAGGTGACAATGTAAGATGTAACCAAAAAGTATGTATTCTATCACCATTTCTGTAAAATGTTAAAACCTGGTGGGGCAGGGTTGTCTCGTCCATGGCTCATCCATGATAGCTCCCTTCAGGGGCTATCTCTGCAAATGGGCCATCAAGGTCTCGTGAGATGCTGTGCCCAGGGGAAGGAATCAAGCATTCCTACCTGTATATCATCTGAGGTTTGGAACACCACAAACAGCCACTGGATTCCTCTGAATTCCCAGAGGGCAGGAGCTCCATAGCCACCACTGGACCTTCAGAGGAAGATCAGACCCTTCTACAGGACCCACTGCTTTAACCACATGGATCACATCAACAGGATTGCAGCCACCATTTAATCAGACTGCTGCCAACACCCTGACCAACAGTGTGTCAGGTTGCATCCTGACACTGTCAGGTTAAGAGAGTGGTTTTTGCATTTATTTTATGTTTTCCTATACAATTGCAGTTCTAACTTGGAATCTCTAACTGTTTTGCTTTCCAGCATGCACAACTGATGCCTTGGAGTGGGTATCTAAAACAGAAGCTAGACAAGATTAAGAGAATAAAAGCGGGTATTTATTAAAGGCCTTCAACAGGTACACCGTGGACAGTCAGAAGCCTCCAAGAGGGGCTGCACCCAAGATGGATAATCGTCACAAGTTTTCATGCAGTTATAAGTTTGGGCCATTTAGATATCAGGTTTAATCCTCCAATTACAGCTTCAGGTAATGAAGTAATGTACCCCTGCTTTGCTGGGGGTAAAACAAAAACAAATAACAAAACCAGTTACCCAAAAAACCAAAAGAAACCACGAAATAAAAAATAAGAAAGATAAGGAACCTCCAGAATTAAATATGCCAATTAAAAAAACCTTTCTTGTGCAGTTAACTATTGTCAATCAGCCCATCTACTGTGGGAAATAATACTTTGGATAAATTTTTTCCCAGCAAGAAAATCTGCTTTTATATAAAAAAGTTAAGACTTCTTTGGAAGCACATGGTATGCTAGTATAAAATGCTGATTCATTTTGACTAATTCAATGTCCACTAGAGAATATCTACTCTAATTCCTGAAAGCTTAATAAATTAATGTTAAATGGAGGATGTATTTTAGGTTGAAATTGTTGTACATGCATAGTTTTGCAGGTTTGAATTACTTTTCTTCACTCAAGGTGAATCATTACATTCCCCTTATCAAAATTGAAGAAAAGTGTAGTTTTCTGTTCCTCTGCAGTCTTTTTTGTGTTTAAGCTTACTTGTTTCCTGTATGTCTGACTGGTGGTATGCACTCCAATTTTTATTCAAGATGTTTATACTGAACTATTTCTACTCTGTTTTTCAAGCTCTTATTTAATCAATACAATACATGGAGAAAATATGTTCCAGAGGCATACCAAAGCAAGATAAATACATTGTGTAGAGCAAAAAGTTTAATGTTTGCATTGAATTATTCTTCACAAAGTCAAAACTTAGCTTTTCCAGTGATTTTAGAAGAATTTTTGGTGTGATAATGTTAGCAGTTTGCCTATGTAGATGTCATCAGGAAGCTTTTTTTTTTTTTTTTTCCAAGATCTGCATAACTAAAATAGTTATGACCCTCAAAAGTGTTCCTTAACAATTATAATGAAAGCTATTTCCTTATTACTGAATACTTGCAACTCAACAGTGAAATTGGAAAGATGTCATGGACTGGAAAATTGAAAACTACACCGTGCTGCTTCCCTCAGAAACAAGTACAGCTAGGGATTACAAAAGAAATTGTTTATTCTGTAGCGTATAAATGGCTAAAAGCTTGCTTAATATTTCCATCAATAGCTTTCCAATTAATGTTGTGGCATTTAAACAAAAATGCCACAATTTGTAAATGCAATGTTGTCCACTTTTTTTCCTATTTGTTTCAAAAGAGCAGACTTGAAGTATTGCATGATATATGGCTCTTATGTGTAAGAAAACACTTAGCTACAGTTTTTGCCTAAGAAAGCTATGATCTCTTAAAATTCAGGTTGATCACTCTAATGTTTTACAGATTTCCATCAGATTATTACTGCAAATGCAATTTAATTAATACAGCCATTTTTAAGGTAAATATTTTAAAAAGCTATTTATTCACTTCATGCTGGAATTGGCCAACAGCAAAACCAATTATTCAGGGTTAGACCATGTGCCACTTTGAAGATTTTCTGCCTTTATGGTCCAATCTGTATTTCTTTTCCTTCCATTTCTTTTTATGTACAAAGGAGAGTTTGTCAGCTGTGTAGAATGTAGCACTCAGAGCTTGTGAAGAAATGTGTCAGTTGCTATCTTTTTTTGTGAATTAATATATTGTACCTTTCAGTGTATGTGTGTATATATGTGTATATATATAAAAATATTTATCTTTCATTGTATCTGAAATGCTTGTACGTCAGCTCATGCAGTGTGAGAAGTAAACAGGATGAGCTGGAAGCCTTGGTTAGCTCCCAGCCAGCAGTGTGTGCCCGGGCAGCCAGGAGGGCAAACCCCATCCCGGGGGGCAGCAGACACAGCATCACCAGCTGGGATTGGGATCATCCTGCTGGATTCAGCCCTGCTGCCCTCACCCTGAATCCTGTGTGCAGGGCTGAGCCTCACACTCTGAGAAGGGTGGGAAGGTCCCTGAATGTGTCCAGAGGAGGGGAAAGAAAGCTGGTGAAAGGGCTGGAAGGAATATCCTGTGAGGAGCATCTGAGCACTCTGGGTTTGTCTGGCTTGGAGGAGAAGAGGCTGAGGGGTGACCTTACTGCCCTGAACAGCTGCCTGAGGAGGGGATGTGGAGAGGGAGGTGCTGATCTCTTCTACCTGGGACCCAGTGATGGGATTTGTGTGCTTGGTTCAAAGCTGTGCCAGGGCAGGTTGAAACTGGACGTTCGGAAGCATTTGTTTTTAATATCAGGGCACTCAAATATGCTGGAGCAGGCTTCCTAGAAAGGTGGTCAATGCCCCAAGCTGTCAGTGTTTAAGAGATATTTGGACAATGTCTTTAACAACATACTTGAACTATGTCTTGAAGTCAACACTGAACAGTGTCTTCACTGTTCAGGCAATTGGACTAGATGATTATTGTAGCTCCCTTCCAAATGAAATAGTTTATTCTATTCTGCCTCTCTTAAGGAGAAGAATAAAACTATAGGCATGCTACAGTGGTCAGAACCAGCTTTGCAATTTTAAGTATTTCTGGTTGAAGAAATTTGTAGTTTTATATGCCAGTTCTTTGTCCTCACATGGTTGTTTTCTCCCCTCAAAATTCCTATCAGCTTAATAGTATAATTGTTGTGATAAATTATGTGCATGCCAGTGTATACAACCTTTGCATCACCTGTATGCAAACACAGCGCTTAAACTCAGTTTATGCCTGAAGCATACATTTACATCATATTAATTATAAACATGTTTGCACACAAACTACAAGTCTCTCCCTTTCAGGGTATATTTGATTGCAGAGCTTTGTATTGTTCTGTTACACAAGTAATGCTAGGTGGCAGGCAGAAAAAACAGGCAGATTAATGTAAACACGCTGTTTTCCATAAATAATTACTCTAGCCTTAGCAATACCCTTTGATAGTTTAATCTCATGACATATTAATACATCTGAAGTGTTTTGCTCATGTTAACAGACTTTTTTGTATTTTTTGACTAACGGTATGAATGTGTTTGAAAGAGACATTTTTTGTTTCACGTTCTTAGTCCCACTCTGCAATCGCTAAAATAATTTTGGGAGGTAGATTATAGCGTTCATGATCTTATGTATACCTACTCTGAACTGCTTCAGGAAGGTAATGAGGTAGATAATACAGGCAATTTTTTTTTTTTTGCAGTACATTACATCTGAAGGACAAAGAACTATCTGAAATTTAGCAAAACAAATTGAAGGGTTCTGCACTTGTGGAGGAATAACTGTAGGCACCAGCACAGGCTGGGAGCTGACCTGCTGGGAAGCAGCTCTGAGGAGAAGGGCCTGGGGTTCCTGGTGGACAGCAAGCTGTCCGTGAGCCAGCAGTGTGTCCTGGTGGCCAGGAAGGGCAATGGTGTCCTGGGGTGCATTGGGAAGAGCAGTGCCAGCAGGCTGGGGGAGGTGATCCTGCCCCTCTACTCAGCCCTGGTGACACAACTGGAGCGCTGTGTCCAGTTCTGGCTCCTCAGGACCAGAGAGACACAGAGCTGCTGGAGCTGGTCCAGAGAGGTTTTGGAGTCTCTCTCGCTGGAAATACTCAAGAACTGGACACAATCCTCTGCCTTGTGTTCTAGGCTGTCCCAGCCTGAGAAGGGAGGTTGGACCAGACATTCACTTGTGGTCCCTTCCAGCCTTACTCGTTACTCATTCTGCAATGAGTCAACTGAAATAATCATGAAGGATGGAGGTGTGGTGGAAAAAAAAAGTTTTGGCTTGCTTGTAAAACTTCTTTTACCCCAAAATTTTGACACAGTTATGGCACCACTGCTATACAGACTAACTTTGTTGGCTTTGAAATGCTTATTCCCATTTGGATCCTTGCATAGCATAATACAATTAAAATAGAGAATGAGATTTATGTCATATATTTATATATGATTTGTGTTAAGTATCTGTGTGGAGGTTAAGAAAAAATATTCTCTCTGTGAAGTCTTTAATGGGAAGAAGTAGTATATAATTAATAACCAAGAAAGAAATTACTTAAAATCTTGCAGTTGTGGGACGTGTTTTTCTGCGTGAAATAGAAAATCCCATGGGCTGTAGATTCTATACAAATGACAAAGTACTAGTGGACAATTACTGGAAATTTTTATTACTCTTAAAATGCTAATGATATCTACAGGGCAAATTGGCATTAATTGTCTGAATTTGTAATGTTATACCTAATGTGTTTTCCATCAAAGATAATTGTTTGGTTTATTATATTATCCAGGCAGCCTTAGCTGCAGTTCAGTTGTTCAAGGGTTTTCCTTTTGCTTTAGTGTCATGCTCATCTAAGAAAAGCTTCTAGACCTGGTGCCTTCTGCAAGTCCCCTACTCCACTGATGCCTGAGACATATGTAAATGTTTTTACAGTAATTCTTGAAAAATTGTAAAAACTGTACTGAAAAAATAAAATTGTCTTGAAAAGATAACATCTAGACATAAAGCAGGAAATGTATGAATAACTCAGTTTAAAAGTACTCATTTTTATTCTTTTCTGATCTCTTCTGCATTCCTGTCTTGTTCAGAGGAAACATGAGGGAGCAGACAGAAAGGATGGCAGGCATAAACTGTGTGTGATCCTAGATGTTTCCAGTAACTTCTGAATGTCTCACTAAGGACTTTTGCTTGTGTGTGCAATGCAGAATACAGCTGACAACTTTATGTCCTTTTGTCAAGAGGAGGGGCTTCTGCACCATCTGATGTGTAATGAACTTCAAAACTTTGCAGCTGCCTGAGATCTTTCTAATATTAGGAAAATGGTGGTTCTGCTGGAAGTCCTGGAGGGGTAATGTTGTGGTTTGTCCCCACTTGGCATCTAAGCACCACACAACAGCCTATTCATTTCCCCGCAGTGGGATGAGACAATTAACAAGATAAAAGTGAGAAACTTGTGGGTTGAGATGAAGACAGTTAAATAGGTAAAGCAAAAGCAGTGCATGCAAGCAGAGCAAAACAAGGAATTTATTCACTACTTCCTTCATGGGCAGGCAAGCATTCAGCCATTCTCAGGAAAGCACAGCTCCATCACATGTAACAGTGGCTTGCAAATGACTGATTTTGGTTGCTTAAAAAATCCCTGTCTAAGGTATTAGCAAAAGCAGGTTTAATATAAATTTGTGATTAGCAAAGTTCAATGTCAAGGTTCACTCTTTTACTTATTATGTGGATGAAATACACAAAGTCAAATGAGAATCAGCTTAGAATGAGTCACACAGAGACCAGAGATGGAAAAGAGTAAGCATGTAAAACAGTGAGACCCTTCCGCTGAGTCACCAGGTTCAGAGACAAGCCCCCTCACTTTCTACATTCCTGATGGACCCGAGGTGTGACTGAGTCCAAACTCAGCCACAGATTTGGAGACTTCCCTGTCTTCCTTCCTTGTGTATTAGATTGCTCTCAGTCAATGAAGAAGCTACTTTATGGTCAGGGAGTAGACAGTGTGTACAGAAAGTATCATTCCAAAATTTAATTAGGGTTCACCTTATTTGAGGGGTTTTAAGCTGTATCTTGCTATACTATCCAGTTGGTAGAAGTGGTGGGGATCTGGTCACTCTCTATGTGAGGAAAGCAATGTAATATATCTGTAAATGCAGTGCTGAGAGCCCAATCTTAGAACTTTTAGTGCTTTTGGTGTTTTTTCTTGGGGTTTTATCTTTCTCATGAAGTACATGCCAGCAAAAGGTGTGAAGCAAATGGACTATCCTTATTCCTAGTCTTGGATGTACCATTTAAACCACACTCATCTTAGTAATTTTTTCCAGTTTCTGTTTGAACCTGCCTAGAATTTTTGTTTTTATATTAATGGCTGAGGTGTGCCTGAAGATAGAAGATAACCGAGCCATTCTCTTTTAGGCTGTTTTGGTATTTTTTTTTAAGAATCCATATACTGGATTCCAGTTGGCAAGGTGAGCTGCAGAATAGCAGAGTTGAAGAGTTTTAAAAAAATCACAGCTGAATATTTAAAGCTGAGTTATTGTTGTAGGAGGGATTTGGTACCACAATCTGCCTTCCTCTGGAAATGAATGCCACCCCTTGGTTTTGAGACTTTTAAGGAAGATGGTGTTGAACAGATGAAATAATGGGTCAGAGTGTGACCAGTATGAGCAAATAATGAGCAAATATCTATGAAATACTCATACAAAAATCCTTATTGTTAAATCAGTTATCTTTAAGAAGGTATCACTTCTTACAAGCACCCACTTGGAGTATCCTGCAGGTTGCCTAAAATATGTGTGAATTCTTGCAGACTTTATTCTGCATCATCCTGATGTTGCATTGAAATCTGCTTGAAGGGGCCTTCTGCATTTACTTGTTCATTCTGACTGTATTTTTAATAAAGAAAAAATCTATTCATAATGATGTCTTCAACAGTGTTAAACTGGCAAGTGAATTGCATGCTAAAGCTTTTAAGAAAGATGGCTTTAACTAGAATTTTGTTATTATTATGTTGAAAGGCTTCAAGTAGTCACTGTTAGTAAAATGTGGCATTGTGGCTTGATTGCACCTGTTCTTTCAGTGTCACTTCATGTCTGATGCAACACATGGGAATGCATTTGGGAAAGAAAAAGTAGTGCTTCACTTGCGGAATAAAGAAATAAATCATGTGAGATAAAGGATTTAAGCAATTTATGTGAGCTGTAGAGAAAGTGTATTCTGATGGAACAAGGGACAGGTAATCATCAACGCTTTTCTGACTTTATATGATCTTGGGTGACTCATTCTGCAGGCATTATCAAAATAATTCAGTTATAGAATGCACTGGTTGAGAACTGAGCACTCTTGTTTCTTGCTTACATATAGAATGAGTGTCACAGATTCATGCAATATCCTGATTTGCAAAGGTCCCTTTCTGCAGCAGTCCTCTCCAGTGCCTCATTCCCCAGTCTCTCTGCATATCCAGGGTTGCCTCATCCCAGTTGCAGAATCTGGCACTTGTCTTTGTTAAACTTCATAGAGTTGGTGATTGCCCAGCCCTCTGATTTGTCAAGGTCTCTCTGCAGGGCTTCTTGATAGTATGGTTAGGCAATGTAATGTAAACAGATCATTACTGAGAAGAAATCCTTATTAATAAAACTAGTAGTAGTAGTGATAATGTTGCTGTTACTGCTGCCCATTGATACCTTGCAGTTGCTGGAAGGTAGGTTTTGTTTGAGGAGCATTTCCATAACTTCTCAGCATCTATGAATTACTAGAACCTGTTTGTAAAAGAAGGCAGCTCAAAAGGAACGCATCAGCATAACCAGTATGTTTCTGACTATTCCTGTTCATGAAGTGTTTGTAATGCAGCTGGCCTTACAGCTGAGTGCCTGAGTAGTCCTCTCTCACAGTATACTGTAGATGAGCTCCTGAAGTATGTGCAGTACTAGAATTCATCCCCTGTGCAGTTGTAGATGTGCACATGTGTATGGTTTTTCAGCGTTAAGGCAAACCATCATTCCACCTTCTTCCTATCCTAGGACCTGGCTTTTACACCTTCCTCTATTCCCTCTATCTTTTTACAACTTGACTAGTCACTTGGTTTCACCTGTGTTCAAGCTCCTGTGCAGCATTTCACAATAGATTTAGTCATAGTTAGAGACCTGTTTGATCTAATTTCCATTTTGTGGCCTTAAACATACCAAGTGTTACTGGGATGTTCACCCCACAGTACAATGAAACGTGGTGAACATAAAGGACAGACTTCAGTGTTATGATTATGTTGCATGAGCTCCTATTTTTATTTCAAAATTGCACCTAAAATAGTTTTAATTGATCTATCTGTTTAGCAAATGTATTTGCAAATACATTAGGACTAAAATTTTTGTTTGTGGGAGATGAGATTTTCATGACAAACGTACAATAACAGGTCAGTACCATGAACTCACAGAATATTCTAAGTTGGAAAGGACCCACAAGGATCATTGATAAGTGGCCTGTACAGGGATTGAATGCACGATGTTGGTGTTATTCCCACCATGCTCTGATCAGCTGAGCTAAGCTCCTTATTTTGCCTTACACAGGCAACAAACCCCCCACATTTTATTCTGTGGCCAGTGCATGTAAAGAAATATGTATAATTTTGCTTATATTTTTTTACTTATCTTCTCCTGGAACTACAACACTTGTGACAGGAAACACTTATAATTGTTCTGTTATTCTGTATGCTGTTGCCTGCTTCTTCCTGCATCTCACCCATGTTCTCTGGAACTGCCTTATCAGACACCAGTTTTTAGCTGAGTCTCTGGGAACATTCAGGGCTTTAATTGTTGTAGAGACTGCCTTGAGTTTGGACAACCTAGACAAAAGATACAGCAGAGAGGGAGAAAATTTGGTTCATACAAGCTTTTTCCTTAGGAAAAATAAATCTGACCACAATAATTAAGTCTTAGTGGTAAATGGTGTTCAAGACACTTGGTGTGGTACTTGAAATGGATTTTTAGGTGCCACTTTAAAGGAAAGGAGCAGTCAGAGGTAAAATGTCTCTGTCCCTCTGGATCAGGAGGAAGATTTTTGTAATAAGGTAGTGTTTTCTGCTTACGTACCTCATCTAGCACAGTCACTTTTTTCCTAGCAAGTTTTGGGGAATCTGTTCCTTTTTCAAAATCACTTGCTCCTAGTTTCTGTTGTTGGTTGAGTTTGTTGGTCTACATTTGCCATTTCCATTTGTTTCTCTTCACCTTTTTCACTACAATTTTGGGATTTTTCTCCCTCTTCTCCTCTCCTGAGCGATTTAATTTTTTTTTGTTTTTCTGATTTCCTTTTCTGCGGTTTACTGAACTTCTTGCAACTTCTCTTTTCTGTGGTCAGCATACCTTGTTAGGATGATTTCCTGTTGGCTTGGCTAAACCACATGGCACTGCAGCCCTGGCTACTCCTTCTGACAGTTCAATAAGACAAAAAGGGCTTAGCCCAGGGAATGCTGTTTCAGAGTGCACAGTAATGCCATTTCTGTCAGTATGTTCTGTCAGTGGTGGCTCCCACAAAAAATGCAAGAAAAATGTAATAGCTGCAGTCTGCACGTACACAATAGCACTGAGCTTTGCTCAGTCACTTCTGTTTCTCTTCTGGAAGGTTTCATTCACAAGACTAGAATTTTCCTTGTGTTAAAATCCCATCTTTCACTTTGGGAAGATAACCAAGGTACTTTCCAGGTGATTGTTCTGCAGCCTATTATCCAGGCTTTGTAAAAACTGGGAGCTGTTTCAGAGTCTTTGAAGGGCCAGGAGACTTTGATAAGGTACTATTCAGCAAGGCAAACAGCTGTGTAAATCTGCAGGAAGAGCTTAATGAGGGAGGCAATGAAAAATATTTATGCTAATGAGGTTTTCTGCACCAGTTAAATGCTCAGGAAGAAGTTGATGTGATGTTTGTGACATCACAAATATGTAGCCTGAAATCACTGTTTCTAAAGCCGCTGCATTTCTATCTGATTTGTGTAATCTTTCCCCATTTTTGTATAAGTGGATTTCAATCTTCTGTGTATGACCATTCAAAAAATATTGTGAAGGCTTTCTCCTCAAGTTGAGGAGGAGCAGGAACGCTCCTTTATCGTTGACTGAGAAATTGCCAGTACATATTACTGTAACTTCTGTGCTTAACTAGGACTATAATATTTATATTTTTTAAATGCTGCCAAGTCATCTTAGAAGATGTGCCAATATTAAGGGAAATACTACTTCTGGGAGGTTCTTCCAGTTTCCAGCTGAAGACCTTGGTCTGAAACAATCTCTTAGATTTGACCAATCATCATAATGCTTTTTCTTCAAAACCTTTCAAATCACACTTTACGAACTATAGCTCCTCTCTTTTGTTGTTTTTTTTTTTTCCTGCCAGGAGAAACAAATTAACTTCTGTATCTTCAAGAGAACTGTGTTGCAGAACCATGTGAACAGAGATTGTTCTTGCTCTTCTTCCCTCTTCCCTTTTTGTTAACTTCATGTGGTGAATGAGGTAGTGATAACCAACTGGAGTTGGTGAGCAAGCACTTGTGATCCCCCTAACCCTTGAGGTGTTTGGTGGTAGCAAACAAGAAGAATGGCAAGGTAGTAGTAGAAAATTCCACTGTGTTTGTTTGCTTGGGGATTAGCGAAGCTTGCATGTCCTCAGAAAGCTGCAGTACTAATTGTACTATTGGGAACATAAGAGTGTTTATGTTCCTGGGTGTGTCTGATGGGCCTTGTCATGTTTTCAGGGTGATAAAGGATTTTAAGTGCCTATCTGCAGTGCTTTGCTAAAAAGAATAATTTTGGTAATCAGGCTCTGTACAGTTAATTGTAATACATTCTTTTTGTAAACTACCAGGCAATTCTGAAAGGAGTATATGTCTGAGCAAGTTGTGATTCATCTGACAGTTTGAATTTTTTTTCCAGTCAGCTAGGTTCACAGAGCTAGAGGAGATGCTTTTGATGAAGTCAGCCTTTTGTGTTGTAAAACTGCATCATTCTACCAGCTTACAATGGAGAAACCTTCAGTGAGATGGCAGTGCCATAGACATGATTTTTCATACATAGCATGTCATACATGCAGCATTTGGAAGCATCTGAGTTGAACTCAGTTATATGCATGATTTCTCAAGCTTAGCCTCCCTTTGTGCTAATATGTTACATAGACTTGAGTTCTGAGACTCAAGATGATGATACTGCCATGCAGTCAAACAGGAGAAGGCAGAGATGGCTTCTGTTCCAAGTTTTGTAACAATCTACTTTTTGTCACTGACTGGAGTTGACAGCTAGTGCCACTTTCTTCAGAGATCTGCTATTCAGTACCATGGGGACTCAAAGTAGCTAAAATCCAAAAGAATTATAGCTAAAATAAAAAGAATTAAACTGAGAAATTGGAGAAAAAGATTGCATTATGGCTAATAATATGCACAGTATTGTTATAGAAGTCTGAATCCTGTAAGGAAAATCTGGATATTATTTAAACATAATACCATAGTTAACCTTCCTCATGTTCTTCACTATATGATGAAGTGCTGTGTTATGTCCTCCCATTCCCAATAATAAAGTTTTCAAATTTAAGATAGATTTCCTATCCATAAAGTGGAGGTTTTATGCAGGTGAGAAAAATTTTCCTGCAAAATTCAGGTTGAGTTGTGCACAGATCCATCCTTATTGCATGTGTGCAGTTTTTTAACAGTGCTATGTAGAACTATTGTCGCAGATTTACTCATGTAGTTTGCTTATGAATTTCAGATTTTTTATGTTAAATACTGTTTTTTTTCTCTGTTTCAGTGTGCAAGGACCCACCCTACAAAGTTGAAGAATCTGGATATGCTGGTTTCATTTTACCGATTGAGGTTTACTTCAAAAACAAGGTATGGAATCTCGTGTTTTTCCTAAGAAAAAAATCATGTTGAAGTGAGGGGTTTTTTTAAGTTTTGAACTTCAGTTTGTAAACTTGCTTAAGAATTATATTTAAAGCTATCTTTATCAATGCTGTTCCTCAACCCAATATTACTGCAGCATGTAAAATTGCATAATTGTATTTCACAGAGTCATAGAATGGGTCAGGTTGGAAGGGACCGCATGGGGTCATCTGGTTCAACATCCCTGCTCAAACAGGGTCTTCCCAGAGGAGATGGCACAGGATTATGTCCAGACAGTTCTTGAATATCCCTAATGAGGGAGACTCTACGACCTTTCTGGGCAATCTGTTCCAGTGCTTGATCACTGCACGTTAAAGAATCTCTTCCTCATGTTCAGGTGGAACTTCCTGTGCATCAGTTTGTGCCTATTGACTCTTGTATTATTGCTTGGCATGATCAAACAGAGCCTGGATCCATCATCTGACACCCTCCCTTTGGATACTTGTTAACAGTGAGGTCCCTCACAGTCATCTCTTCTCAAGGCTGAGCAGACCCAATTCTCTCAGCCTTTCCATCTAAAAGAGGTTCCCTCATCATTTTTGTCACCCTGTGCTGGACCTTCTCCATGTGTCTTTTGTCCTGAGGAGCCAGAACTGGACACAGCGCTCCAGTTGTGTCACCAGGGCTGAGTAGAGGGGCAGGATCACCTCCCCCAGCCTGCTGGCACTGCTCTTCCCAATGCACCCCAGGACACCATTGCCCTTCCTGGCCACCAGGACACACTGCTGGCTCACGGACAGCTTGCTGTCCACCAGGAACCCCAGGCCCTTCTCCTCAGAGCTGCTTCCCAGCAGATCAGCTCCCAGCCTGTGCTGGTGCCCGGGGTTCTTCCTCCCCAGGTGCAGGACCCTGCATTTGCCTTTGCTGGATTTCAGGCAGTTCTTCTGTGCCCCTCTCTCCACCCTCTGAAGGGCAGCAGGGCCCTCTGGGGTATCGGCCACTGCTCCCAGCTCTGTGTCATCAGTGAACCCTCTGAGGGGGCACCTGCCCCTTCACCCAAGGCACTGATGGGGAAGTTAAATAATATTGCATCCAATATAGACTACTGGTGGACAGTATTTAGTAGATAACTCTTTGAAATTAAAATTGCCTTACTGAAAAAGAGAGGTATAATATAATTATTGAGAAGAATTACTAGCCCTGCTAAAGAATGGACAGCCTTAAACTAGTGCTTAAAGAGCCACTTAAACTTGAGGAAATGACACCAGTCTTGATTATGTTGATTATACAATGAAGGAATTGTTCTATTTCAGTATTACATTGTACCATTTAGTACTACAAATCTTTATAATTGGTTCAGGTTTTGATCTTTCAAAACAGTCTTTTTTTAGTCTTGCATCCTTTGTCTGTTAAAAACCATTATTTTAGACTACACGTGAGTACTCATTATATTCAACGTTACCGGGCTCAAGCCAAATCTAGTGCCATTCTGCAAAACTTATGCTATTGTGATACCTCACATCCTAAGTAATTGCTGCACTTATTGTGAGTCTCTCACATAGCAAATACAGAGGTTTTCTTTAAATGTACATTATAGGGTCTGCATTACTAATAACTATACTAATTACTAATAACTAGCACAGATAAAAAGAACTGGATTTGTGTGAAATTAAAGAGCAAAATCTTGCAAAGTTTAATGCACACTACCTTAATATACAAAGTTATTGAGGTTCCCTTTATATGTTGTGTGCCTTGGAGCTGTTATGGTACTTAACATGATTCAAAGATACCTGTGAGTTTATTTTATATTATCAAGATGCAGTTTGAAGTTACTATTTTAATCAAGTCAAAATTATATCTTTACTGTGTTGAATGCTTTGTAAAAGACTAAAAGAGAAAGCAAATGTAAATGCATTGGAAAAGACTTTTTCTGAAACCCTGATCACCTAAAATTTCTTTTGGGGTTAGCTATGTGTGCCTTTAAGTGTGTATTCCAGTATTGTTTTATCTTTCACAGAAAGCCCTGTTAAGGTGTGAGGTGTGGGTAATTCCGTTCAGGCACTTTGGAAGTTTTAGGTTTTGAATAGGTAATTCTGACATGTTCCCTGTATCAATCTGTAAGAGCAGGTCTTGTTTTATCATGTTTGTTGTTAGAAATGAAACAGAACTGGCTCAGTGAGTTGATCAGACTTTTTTGTATGCGTTTTAGCCCTTTTTCTATTAGGGAAACTTTTTTGATTCATTCAGAAAATCTAACGAAAATCGGCCCAGTCTCTTCATCCCACAGACAAAGTAGGTGATGTTCATCCCACAGACAAAGTAGAAGAGAGTGAGTCAATCATTGAGCATCTCTACAGAAAGCTTCCTGCCCAATATTTCTCTTTTTGTTTTCCACTAGACTTGTGGCTGCTTTTTCTGACTGTGGAGACAGCAAGTCTCTGGTGTTCCCCAGCAGAAGTTGTGGCTTAGACTGAGATCAAGAGGGCAGCAGTGATTACAACTTGCCTTACCCTCAAGCAACATGTGGAATTAGGATGTTTGCAAACATCCCTCACCCCTTGTTGGTCTCATGTAATACACCAAGCAACAGTTGGACCGTGAGTCAGTTAGTCTGTCACACAGCTGCAGCAGCATGCACTTCCCTGAACTATGCAATGCAAAGGAAGAGTGGCACAAAAATTGAGCAGGCAAATTACTACTTTCTCCAGGCTCAGCTGTTCTTCCCCCATAAGCAGTTCAGAGGTACTCCAATACAGAAAAGGAAGACATAGATAGAAGGAGGAAGAAGAGACATACCGTCATCATTTATTAAAGGTAGACAGCTGCTGCATTTCTGATTCAGAAAATACCCTCATGGATAGAGAAAGGAGGGGTACAGGAAAGTACCTGGGCCACAGAGGATCCTGTTCCCAGGACTAAACAGAAATTGGTGGAAAATTTAATATATGTTTCGCCGTTATAGAAAAATATTCCAAGCTTTAAAGAGTTACAGAAATTGCAACCAAGCCCTCCTCCCAAATTCAGCAACAGCAGGCTGTGGTTGTTAGTCATTGAAACAAAGTCCTTAAAAATGCTTTTAGGTCAAAGACTCCTACTCTGGAAAATGCAGTTCATATGAGATAAGGCTCATAAACTGCAGCACATTCTATCTCCCCCATTTTGAAATAATGGCAGTGCTGTGGTACTGATGATCATTTGTGTAGTAAGTCTGCTTTTTATTCACTGGTTATGTTCACCTGACTTTCCAGAAAATTGTTTGAAGACTACCGTTCATGAATTATTACAACTTGGCTTTTATGGCAAAGCTGCTGGTACCAATGTGTTGCCTATAGCAACATTGCTGTTTTCTAAGCAGATCAGGGAATAAATTGCTTCAGTTTTTTTCTGCACAAAATCATGTAAATATTTCTAACAAGAAGTATCATCCATGTTTGCCTTTGAAAATGATGTCATTTATGATGTCATTTATTTCTATGAACTGTCAGAACTGTGAAAATAGCTCATCTAGGGGAACTGCTTTCTTTTATTTTCAGAAAGAACTTCAGGTCTCCTTTTATTGTTTCTGCTCTAAGTCTAGACATGGGACAGATTAGGATGTCTCTTGGCTAAATGTTTGAAACCTCTGAGTTGACTTTCAAAATAGCTGAGATTTCTATGCTTTCTGTTCTTCCCATACTTGGAATCCTATCTCAAAATTCAGCATGGTTAATGTGAATTTCTAAAGCATCTGTCACTGAACAGAACATGTATTTTAATTTCAGGCAGTGTTGGATATGTGCTAAGGTTTTGCTGTATCTCTTCCCTCATGGTTCCCTTTTTACCGAAATTGTTTTTCAAGTTGAATTTTTTTTTTTATTTTTTCCCAAGGCTTGATTTGGTGACTTCCATTGCACATCAGGACCTTTGGAAGAAGGGCTGCTTAACAGTATCTTAAAAAAGCACTTAGTGCATATACAGCTTCTAGCAGGGATTGTGTAAATGTGTAACACAAAATGGACTTAGTTTGTAATATGAGATAGAAGATACTGAAGTCTGTTTGATGCAGCCACTTTCCTTTTTCAGCTGAGGCTTTTCCAGGGCACCTCTAGAGCGCTGGTAATTTCTCCTGAGAAAAATTTGCCTTTTATGTGTTTTCTCTTTCTATATTGGTGCAGGGAACATTCAATTTCATTTTTTCACTGCAATGGCAGAGAATTTTAATTGCTTGAAAGTTCTGGTGAAACTTGAAATCTATCTGACCTCACTTGTTCAAGACAATGAAGTTTCTTTAAGAAATGAGCAGACCGTGTAAGTAGGAGATCAAATGTAGTTGGCTGCAACAGATTAATAATTCCTCCTTTCTATAACTTGTGAAGAAATCAATTGTTTGGCTGCGGTGGAGAAATTTGTGTTCAAAACTTACTCCACTATGTTCAGTACTCTCTAGGGCTCAGAAATGTAATTGTGTTTTTGAGTGAGTTACCTTGTGTCAGCTGAAACATGATACTTGCCTATGTACCTATCTGTAGCGTGGGCCAAACATGACTTAACAGCGTCAAGCAAGCCTTGTCAGGGTTTCATGAAATTCAGGCATTTTACCTTGTGTTATCATGGGCTAATAGGAGCTTCTCTGATTTACTGTAGCTCAGCTGACATTTGGTAAATTCTGTGTGTGTCTGAGAACACAGAGAATGATTTAAAATTATTTAATTTTAATTGACAGTCTTTATGTCGCCTTTGTTTTCAACTTAGTTAGTTTTGGTGCTAGATGTTTCTATCTGGTTATTTTCAACCCTCAGGAAGAGCCTAAGAAAGTTCGATTTGACTATGACTTATTCCTGCACCTTGAAGGCCACCCACCTGTAAATCACCTCCGCTGTGAAAAGCTCACATTCAACAACCCGACAGAGGAATTCAGAAGAAAGCTGCTAAAGGCAGGAGGGGTGAGTCTTGCACCCATGTCAAAAGCCATCACAATAAAGATGTTGCTGCTTGTTGCTGGTGCATGATTAGTATAATGAGAAGGATTGATCTAACAGTGAAATTAAGTGAAGTGTTTTTGTGAATAATTTCATACACAAGCTTGGTATATGTCTTTAAGTGGAATGGGTAAACAAATGAGCATGTGCGTTCCTTAAAAACATCATAGTGTGATGGAAGTAATAAGAAAATAAAACATCTTTCTTTGAAAGAGGTTCTATAGTTCTCTATTAAGCAAAATAAATTTAGTAGTTATAAGGTAGAACAAGTCAAAACTCTTAACTATAAACAAACATTCTTAAATCTATGTAATATGTTGCACAGTCTGAATCAGAAAAATGTACTGACTTCTTTATTGTGTTGCAAGAATTAAGTGATGTGAAAAAGCCAAAAGGAAATTTGCCTATTTGGAGGGATGAGAGAGGCCAAAAGGCCAAACCTTTAGGTTTACGCTTTGTCTGTGAAACTGTTCTGTGTTTCACACAATGACAGTGTAATTCATTCTGTCAGGGACAATGGGAGGCTCAGCCATGAGGTCTGCTCAGGACTTGACCCCTCCTTGCTGGGTGTGAAACTCTCCCTGGGCTCGGCTCCGCTGCTATGCCTCCTTCATGGGCCCGAGCCTCTCATGTGTCAGGCTGGGCTGCTGCCTCTTGCCTCCTTCCACACACCACTGTGAAGAGCCTGTGTCTCCTCCGTTCCCTCTGATCAGTGCCATGCTGATGGGAGGGAACAGAGGAGCTCCTTGGATGCCCCTGAAGCCATCCCTCCTTCCATCTGAGCCAGCCCTAGCCCTGTAGCTGCTTCTCCCTGCAGTCTCCAGCCCCACGGTCTCAGTTACCTCCTCTTACCCCCACCACTTTTGTTGGTGGTGTTTGTGTTAAGAGATCCAAACTGTGTGTAGATAGGATCTGACAAAAACCAAGCAGATGATATAGTTCTGAGCCTCCCCTGGCTCCCAGGGCTGTGACCACCTCACAGGAATTGGGACATTGATAGCCATTGTTGCTGCCCAGGCACCTTGTTGCTGCCTGGGCCCTGGCTCAGCTCATGGCCTGTCCAGGCTGTGTTACAGCCCGAGCCTCCTGGCTGCAGGGCTCTGCCTTGTTGGGGCACTTATTGTTATTGGGCGTTTGTCCTCATTTTATTTCATGAGGCTGCTGTTGGCCTATTCTTCCAGACTGCCTGGGTCCCTTCTGCAAGCCTTGCTTGCTGTGAAGTGTCAGATGCTTCACTTCCCAATTGACTGTTATTTGCAGACTGCATGAGTGTATTTTGCTTCCTTTACCAAGTCACTGATAGAGATGTTGAGAAAGCCTTCATACTGTGAAATGTTAAGTGTTAATGCCAGTGCCTGTCTTTGCTTTGAACGAGCCTTAACAAGAGTGGGTAACCTTTTTTGGTACCTTTAGACAATAGTAGGTTCTGGGCTGGAGGTAAGAGGGAGCTAGTGTGAGAATCTTCAGTCTGCTGAAGAGAATCTTTGAAAACAAAGCAAAACCAAGTAGCATGTATAGTCTGAAAGACCCTGTTGGCCTCCTGAAGAACAGAACTGTTACAACTGTAGTTACATTTACATAGAAGCATGTGCAGTGTTTTCTGTTTGCATTTATAAGGTGCAAGAGGCTTTTTAATGTTTTTGCAAATAAAACATTGAGATTGTATTCTGGAAAACTTAATGAGCCATTGCTTTAATATTTGTTAACAACAGACTAGATAAGATTGATAAGTTTGAAGCACAAGTGTAATAAATTTAAGTAATGCCATCAGAGAATTTGGAGTTGAGGAGTAATGGTTAAAAAAGTTAAAATAGGAAGCTTCCCTTTTATTGCTAGTTTTCTGAGCCTTTTAATTTTAGGTTTCTTGAGTTAACAAAAGCAAGAATGTTCCCTAAGTGTGAGCAACAAAATGTGCCGTGTTTTGATCAAATTCTTTCCCTGAATATAGGGAATGACCAGTATGGTCATTCTTAAAATACATAGCTTCATTGCTTTTTGTCTTCTGGATTCTTCAGACTGCATAGTTTTTTCTTTTTCTCCATTCCCCCAATTTCATTTTAAGAAATTAATACCTTCTCATTAACTGATCAGTTTTCTGCATCCCTCTGTGGACTTTCTGACCTGGAAGTTTATCTGGTCAGCTTGGCAGAAATAATGTAATAGCATTCTGTCTGTCTGGTCCCTAAAAGTTTCTCTGAAGGGCTTACATCTCCTGGTGTTGAAAAGCCCATTATGCTTTATGAAATACTGTAAACATTATTTTTGAATACTTTTGAAACTTTTTTGAATCCTGTAGAAATCCTGAAAAGCTGACTTTCCCTTCGAATTGTGTGAGTTCAGTCTGTTGTGTGTTCTACAGAGAGCGTTAACTCATTTGTAATTTCCATGCTTTAGGCTGAGAAAAGCATTTACAGGGTAGTCAAGTATGAGATAGGTTTTGCACTTACAGATAAGTCCATACAACTAATACTTCTAGCTTGTGGCTACATTCAAGAAAAAAATAACAGTAACAGGTTGCTGAATTTTGATAGACAAGGACTCTGGCAAAATTAAGCTCATGTCCTTCAAAATGAATGAGATGCCATATTAATGTAAAACACTGAGTGGTAGCATTGAGTAAAATCCTTTAACGTGGTGGACTTCTGCTTACATGCTTTTAAATAATGGTCTAAATTGCACCTTGATTTCTATGCAACTTGAAGCCCAGATCTGATTCCTTTTTGTCCCTTTACATGGGCTGACTGATGTGAACTACAAAACATGATTATTTCTTATTTGCATAAACATATGCATATTACAAATAGTGTGTCCTTCTGGAGGGAGAGGTGTAGGCTCACCTGGTACCTGCGTGCTGCCATATTCAGTGTAGTCTTACTTCTGTGTTTGTCTTTTGCTGCAGATTCCTTGAATTATCTCTTGGATGCTTCTAACTCCCCCTTTCTTTTACACATGTACCTTGTGGCCTCCCAAGTGTGAACTTGTGAACTAGTCCAGGTTATTTGCTACAGCCACTGTTCTTCTGTCTTTCAGGCTAAGAAAGTTTTGTTACCCTTCTCCATCCTTCCTGTCCAGTAAGGTCTGACTGGCTATCCTGTAGCTCGCAGAGAGAGTAAGAGTAACACTGGGATACCATAAGTGATTAAAAAGTCAGAACTCGACTGCAGTACAGCTTTTCCACTGTCGCACTTGAGTTAGTCGAGAAGGACATTTAGGGTAGCACCAATCGTGTAGATTAGTTCTGTGGAATATTTGCATCTTAGCATTTTATTTGATTTCAACAGAATTGAAGCATAAACGTGCAGTCAGTCTATATTATTGGGAGTTCACCAACTTGCTGACTTCTTTTCCAAGAGGTAGTTACATTTTCAGGCCTTAGAAGAAAGATTTGATTTGGCTTCAGAGTTTCTCTAATCAGGAATGTAAATAAAAACCTTCGGTTCTGTCTTAGGCTATATCCAATTGGCAAAGTTTTCCACCTTCAAAGATACAGTTTTTACACTGAACTTCACACAGCCCCTTGAAAAGATTTAGTTATGCTCAAATCCATCTCCACTATTCACTTGTTTTCAGTTGGCTTATTCTTGTAATTAAAAAAAGAAATAAAACGTTTTCAAAATTACACTGGACAAATTCAATGGAACCATACATTGCTTAGGTTCTATACCTTTGTGTATATATATGTTGTGAATGACATTCCTTTTACAAAGGTTTTCTGTGCAAATGATGCCAGTGAGAATTTTCTGTACCATTTACTCAGTGCAGTGCCTCATCATCCATAGCTACCAGGGATACATGTGTACCTATTTGGATTAGCAACCTGTTGCTTGAAATCCCCAAGGATGCCCTGGATACATGTGACTGCTTTTAGTTGATCTGTGTCTTACCAAGCAAGTCATCAAGCTACTGGAAGTGAGAGAACTGTATGCATGCAGTCTCCTACACAGCTCATCCTCTAGGCACAGCATGAAATTATGCCTGAGCAGGTACAGTAGCATTAAAGTTCCGATCATGTAAACACCAATAAGTGTTGACCATTGTGTGGTCATTCCTTTCTAGATTTTTCAGTCACCTTTTGTGATCAGTTTCAGACTTAAAATAGGAAGACCCCGATGAAAAAGAGTTGGCAAAGGGATTGCTGCATATGGATTTCAGAAGAAAACCGACCCTGGGAAATTATAGTGATTGAGAAAAACCTTCAAATTTGAAGTAGATTTTTGAATGCTGAACCCCATGGAAAATACAAATAGAGTCTGATTCCATTTATGTATTTTATATTGTCAGTAGCATTGATTCTATTGCTTTTCTTAGCTTGCATGTTTTTCAATTACAAGAAAAAATTGAAAATTACACCTAGTCTGTTCAGTGAGCTAGTAAAAATAAATTAATTTTGAAGATGCTGAATGATAGCTGCCTAACATTGTAGAATTAAATTTTCCCACTGGAAGAAAATATTTGCTCAGGCATCACTTGTTTGAACAGGATGTTACAAATAACTTGATTTCAATTCTTGCAGGAAAAAGTAGTGAAAATATTTTCAGTCTTCATTAAGATAGCAGTTTGATGCTGGCCTCTCTCTCACAGTTGCAAATGCATAAACAAAAATATTTGTATTGTTTTGCAAGTTTCATCGGAAGTTAAACATTTCTGCCTTTTTGGCAGGAGACTCAAAATCAGTTCCTTAATCCAGGAGTATCTAGACAAAGTTTTATAGCTGACTTTTCTTTCCTTAAAGGAAAAGACTTTTCTCTGCCCCTTAGAGAGCAGTTATCACTGTGGGCAAGCATAGTAAAATACACTGCTTTATTACAAATGCAAAAGGCTGTTAATGGTTTGAGGTTTCATGCTTAGAGGATGCAAGAAGTAGGTCACTTTTAGAGTAGAAATTTTTCTATTTAGCAACAGATGAGTCCTTTCTATAAAATTGTGGCTTTCTATAAAATTTGTAGGAAATGTAAATGCATGGCTTCTGTAATAAGACAGTTCTTTTCTTAAAGATAGTTAATCTTTTAATGAGTGAGAGACACAAAGACTTACTCTGAGAGGGATGCATTTTTAGAGAAAATTATCAAGGTAAAAATGTAGGTTTTGCCAAAACCCACTGCATTCTGTTGTTTGAGGTTTTTTCATACCTTTGTGGTTTTATGATTTAATGTTTGAGAAATGTCTTTTCAGTCAGTTGAGATGTCTGCATAGTGCCAGTTTTAAAACTATATTCATAATCCTTGTAATGAAGATGAAATCGTGGGGATTTCCCTCTTTTCTCCATCCTCCCTATTTCCTGGACAATTCCACTGTATCAGTTGGAATAGTTGGCTTCTACCCAGAACCAGCCTTAGGTATAATGCTGCTCTAGGGAAGTGATTATCTTTAATCTTGTGCTTTTTATATTTAAATAATTGAATTTTCTTGAACTACATATAATTTTACTTTCAAGCAAAGTAAAATTCTAAAATTTTTAAAAATATTTGTTTAATTATAAATTATAGTTGTTCAGAATGACTGTATTGTTTAGCTAATGATTTATAGTTTGGAACTTCACCCCTAATGGGACTTGTGTTACTGCTAGACTTTTTCTTAGCAGTGTGTTATCCTCTGGAATTTCGAAATATAGGTCCGCATACCCATGTTACATAGCTCATGCTGGGGTCCATACTGTTTTTTCATCATCATGACTTTAGATATTAGTGTCACAGTGATCACGTAAAATCATTACTACTTGCCCCCCATATTTCAGATGTACTCTTTAACGTTGAAAGAAGTGATGTGTAGGAACCTGTTCGTCACTCTAAAATGATACAGAGTGTGGCAATCCAGAGCCAAAGAAGTCCAGTTGTCTGCTACTGATGCATGATGAGTATAATTCGTGATGAATGCTGCAGAAATGTTGTAGTAATGGTTCATTTTTCCCAGAATTCTAACAGGTATCTTGTAGCTTTTACTGAAAATGCTGTTGGAATTTTTCTGCAGCACACTGTGGTAAAGCTCGCTGCCTGTATTGAATATGCTGTATGAAGGTGTTCTTTGATGAGCAGCTCAATAAATGAAACTGCAACAGGTAGCTTGGTGTGGATCTGATTATTGCAGCTTTATTGATGGCCTCCTCTCATTCAGGAAAATGAAAAACTAGAAGACAGACAACAGATTTTTGATAGTGGCTCATTCACCTGCAGGAGTTCTAATGTGGATTAATAAGGAAATTGTGTTGGTCTGGACCTGTGCTAGCTCACATAGTTCCTGACTGAGTTAATATATATGGGTGGTGGTAGATCTGTGACTCCTATGTGTCAGGGTTGGCACAATCATAGAATAGTTTCAGTTGGAAGGAACATTTACAGGTTGTCTAGTGGGCAGGGACATCTCCAACTAGATCATGCTGCTCAGAGCCCAATCCACCTGACCATCAATGTTCCCAGGGATAGGGTGTCCACTACATCTCAGTGTCGTGTGTTCCAGTGATCTACCACCCTCATTGTAAAAAATATCATTGTTATAGCTAGTCTAAATTTACCCTATTTAAGTTTCCAACTACTCTTCCTTGTCCTGTTGCAACAGACCCTGCTAAAAAGTTGTCCTCCAGCTCTCATGTAGCCCTCCTTTAGGTAATGAAAGGCTGCTATAAATTCTTCCCAGAGCTTCTTCAAGCTGAGCAGCACCAACTCTTTCAACCTGTCCTCATGGGAAGGGTGCTCTAACCATGTTGGTGTCCCTCCTCTGGACTCTCTCCATCAGTTCCATGTCCTTGCTGTGCTGGGACCCCAGAGCTGGATGCAGGGTTCCAGGTGGGCTCTCAGCAGAGCAGAGCAGAGGGGCAGAATCCCCTCCCTGGCCCTGCTGCCCACGCTGCTCTGGATGCAGCCCAGGACACGTTTGGCTCTCTGGGCTGGGGGTGCCCATGGCTGGGTCATTCCCAGCCTCTCCTCCCCAGCACCCCCAAGTCCTTCTCAGCTGGGCTGCTCTCCATCTCCATCTGTTCGTCCCACAGCCTAGACTGGTGCAAGAGGTTGCCCTGGCCCAGGTGCAGCACCTTGCAATTCTGTGCATTTGTAGTAATGGGCAGTACAAGATCAGCTTTCCATGGAACATTTTAAGATTGTTCCACACTGCTCATGTTATAAGGACATGAAAAGCAAGGTTTTGTTTTGAAAATGAGTTTTTCTTGTTGGGTACCAAGTACTCCAAGTTGTCAAGCATGTATTGGTAGATAAATGTTGTCTCCAAAATGTCATTTTTTTCTTTTTTGTAACGAAACTTCAGAATCAATTGTTAGTAGGTTTAGTACAAGCTATTCACTAGGTATTGCAATTTCATAATTTTCCCCAAATTGCTGGAGGAGGAATAGTGGAGGAGGGCTCCTGATTATATTACGATAATCGATAGTGCACAGTTGTTTCCTGATCCATTCCTTTTTTCAGAAGTTCATGGAATGACTTTAATTAAATGCATGGCAGTTTTTCTTTCCATAGCATTCAGTTGTCTTGAGTAGCAGATTGGAACATCCTTAGAAATACCCTGAGAGAAACTTTGTATGAGGGCAGGTATTGTTAGGAAAAAGGAGAATGGCTTCAAATTGAAAGAGAGTTAGATATTAGGAAGAATTTTTTTACTGTGGGGGTGGGGAGGCACTGGAACAAGTTGCCCAGATATGTTGTGGATGCCCCGTTCCTTGGAGTCTGGATGGCAGTGTGAGCAACCTGATGTGTCCCTGCCCACATCATGGGGATTGGAACAAGATGATCTTTAATGTCCCTCCCAGCCAAAACCATTCTATGCTTCTAAGATGCCAACAACTCAGATATTATGGATACTGGTCACTTCAGGTTTATTATTCCTACCCTGTAGTGTGAATATCAATGGATCTCCTCTATGCACTGGTTTTGGGTAAAAAGTAGGTTTTCTTTTGCCCTGGCAAAGTTGTTTTTCATTTAAAGCAACTGGTAGACAAAGGTTTTAAATGCAAGCTCAGTAGCTGAAGGATAGTGAAGTGAGTTTTTGGTGAACTAGAGGCAAGATATCAGTACCAGCACAGCAGTTAGATTGCGGTGAGAGGGATTAGCAGCCCCCCTTGAGGAAGTTGTGGAATGCAGTGGAGTCATCCCTCAACCTTCTGTTCTCAAAGCTGAACAAGTCAAGTGATGTCAGCTGCCTTTCACTGCACTGGTTGCCCTCTTGTCCTTGTGCTGAGGTGCCACAGCTGCATGCAGGACTCAAGGTGAGGCCACACCAGTGCAGAGTAGAGTGGGACAATCACCTCCCTTGACATGTTTCTCCATACAGCCTATTCTGCTGTTCCTGTGTTATTTGTACCCTGGTATTAAACAGTTCTCCTTGGCCATCTTTCGGGTGCTTATCCAGTGCCAAGTATCCTAAAGCACACTTTTTAAAAACACTTAAAATATTTGTGAACAAGCTCAACTAATGCCCTACTTTTACACAGTGTATTTCTGTCACCATTTGCCCCAAGAAAGGCAAGCTTTGATATTAGCTAGATCTCTGCTCTATTAAATAAAGTCAAGCCACATCTTTGAGGGAATAGCAGTACTGTAACTAGAACTTCATTTTTTGCATATTGGTGAATTCAGAGTGTGGTTACATGGTGTTTAAACTGACTTAATGACTGCTGTAGTCTCACCTTGCTTCATTGACACCAGTCAATGTCTTGTTCCACCAGTCTGGCTGATCCCACTTAGCTGTTGACTTTAGAGGAGACCAAGAAGAATTAGTCATGTTCCTGGTTTTTGTCACTGAGGTGATTCATTGTCAGTCCAGCCAAGTACCAGCTGCTGGTGTCCTTTGCTGCCTGGCTGAAGCATGGGCTACAGTCTCCCTTCTCTTGAGCTGTATCTCTAGGCAGGTGTAAGACAGCAGGGTAATTGCAATGCAGGAGGGAGGAAAAAAGTTGAGAAAGTGCATATAAGCTGTGCTGGAGAGTTATTGCTATACTATCAGTGAGCTTGCATTCTTGCTGCAGTAGTGTCTTGCTGTGGTATGCTCATTCCCACCTTTTCCAGTTTTGGTGGAAAAGGTGGGAATGAGCACATATATATTCCCACAGTCAAGCAGTGTGTGTTGCCAGTGTGGTAGAAGCAGTGTGAAAATGGGGACTTACTCTGAAAGCTGGCAGAAGTACATGTGCCAGCCTGTGATTCTGTGTTTGACTAATGCCTGGACAAAGGGCAGCTACCCGCTGCAGAAATTGCTGTAATTCTTTCAGCTGAGGTCTTCCAGTAAACTTAAACTGGATGTATAGTTGTCACTTCCCTAAATTTAGCCAAAATAGAAATGCATATTAATTCAAAAAGGTGTTGGTAATATAGGGGCTTTCTACATAGATGATATTGACAAAGAAAACTAACATATTGGATGTTATTTAGCACTAATATAAATGTCTTTCTTTGAGAGGTCGAAGTAATTTTTTTAAAATTTTTAGTGTTATAATGCACTTAAGGAGGAGCATATACTTCTGTCAGAAATCTGTTTGGAAGAGAAATGTGCATTTTTTTATCATAGGGGCCAAAGAGTTAATTTTACATGAGACTTTTTGGTCTCTTCTCATCTTTTTGTCAGCTTTAAAGATGGTATAGTCTGTAGTCTGTCTTAACTGATTGCATTGTTAATCACATTAAAATTTTGAATTTACAGTTCCTCTTTTTTATAGGGCTTCAATACGCTGCAGGATTCAATACATTGAAATTTTTAGGGTTCATAGTTTGCTATGTCCAGATTTTACTTTCTAAAACCACTACAGGAATTATTTTCTCCTGTATGTAACTAGATTTGCCAAATCAAACCTCACATGGTATTTATACTGTTCATCCCACCCCTCTAAATCTTTCTGTAGACTGTCATCCTGTTTTTAAATAGTCTGTAATATAGAGACTGTTAATGGTCCAAACGCTTGCCAGAAACTGAGGTATCTTAGAAGTCCATGCACTTTGAAAAAAAAGTCAGCTTTCTAAGAATGCCTGCGTACAATCATGAATATATGAATATTTCTAAACTGAAATGTTTCTGAATTTTAAAAAGAAAATTTATGCAGTGGTTAAACCTCAGTGAGTTTGTTTCAGTGGATCAGACTTCTGTGCTTCAGGGAGAAAATGGCAGCTTCAAACATGAGGAGAAAGAATTCCTGGCAGAGTTTTTGTTTCTTTGATTTTAATTTCAGGGCAAACCCTTATTCTCCTGACTAAATTTTTCTTCTGCATGGATATGCATCTTTTTATCATATGAATGTATGAACAAAACTATTTTGGGCAATAAAATATCTACTTAAACTCTGTAATTAATAAGTAACTTTGCTTTTTTGGAATGACTTTTATTTTATGCAAATGATATATTCTATTAAATTTGTGGCTTTAAAAAATACTGCAGAGTTTGACTTAAAAAACAGTACTATTTAACACTCATTTGACATCCTCTGTGAGAGAAAGTAATGCTAAATATATGCATTTTTTCTACATGTTGCCCAGGTTTATGGTACGCACTTGGCTATAGATTTTCCTACTGCCTAATTGCTCTTTGTTAGCTTGTGCCTTCTCTTATATTCAGTTGAGTTTAATGCAACCGAAGACCTTGGCAAATAGAGATAAAAAGGTACTTCTCCTGCTAAAGGATCACTTATTGTGATGCACAATAGCTAATTACAATCAAAAGTGCCGTGTTTTCAAGAAGAATGTCGTTGCTTTTGGACAGATGAGTTTTCAGAGCTTTGGCTTTTGGCAGACTCTGGTTCAGAACAGCTTAATTGCCTTCTTCCTCTGCCTTTGGCGTCTAGCTACAGTGTTGAAAACAGGCTGATAAAAAAAAATTACCTTGACATGTCTCTTAATATTCCCCAAGCTACCATGTCTCTTTGGAGCAAAGTGGTCTGCAACAAGATTCATTTTGAGTGGTGTTTAAATATTTTTTTTTAATTGAAAGCCTGTCTTCAGGAACCTGTAGGCAATAAAAGATCATCCTGACTTGGGGAGGTAACATTGGAATATACATATCTGTGTCCTCGATTTCCCAGTATTTCTAATGTAATGTGTATGAGGCATGTGGTGGGTCAGCTCATTCCTGTCCCTTGAGTCAGAGGATGTTTTGGTCATCTGAAGAGGCAAGGATAACCACATAGGAAATCCACAAAACCAGTGTCACTTTGTGCCTGGGAACCTTCGGGAAGAGAGACATGTTTCCTTGCAGGTACAGAGCTCTGCATCTTTCCAGCTTTGCAGGGCTTGTCAGACAGGTAAGCTGTCTCTAGCATTTGGAGCCTTGAAACAATAGATGAATGGCTGTGGCAGGAATCATAAAATCCAGACACAGCAGCACTGTAGCAGAAGACAGGATCTTAACTGGGTTTCCCAGAGATGGACGGAATAATCTTTACATGTCAGGCGACTGCTCAGTAATAGCTGATTTACTTGTGCTTTCTGGAAATGATCTGTCTGTACTTAAGTCTTCAAAATCAAGAAAGGGAGCTAGACCCTCTTAACAGCAAACTGTCTGCTTGCTTACCAGCCACACATTTTTCTATACTCTAGATAACACAGAAGCCTGAAGTTAGAAGCTGAAATTAAAGACATACTGCTTTTAGTTTAAAACGTCAGTCCGTTTTTACAGTGTATCTTTGTGGTGCGTTAACCTTGGCGAAAATGCTTGGTCAGTCACTCTGCCTTTGCCTCTCAGGGAAGGGAGAGAGGATAGGCTGGAAGGCTCATGGGTCAGTATCCAGGCAGGGAGATTGCTTATCAGTTAATATAATGGAAAAAACAGACTCTTTTTGGGGAAAATGAATTATTATCAGTGTGACTTCATTAAACTACCCCCTCTTGAGAAGAAACATGGATATTGTTTGTTGGACTTTTATTCTCCTATCAGTGTGATTTGCTAGGCAGGTGAAACTGTGCTCTTGTTGGTAATGTTTTACTGACATGCTTTCCCTCTTACAACAGATGATGGTAATGTCAGATGGCACATCGTTTTCTTCAGGGCAGAGCCTTCATCTCCCCAGCCTTCCCAGTAACTCTCTGTCTTTTTCTGAAGTGAAGAAGAAATCATCTCATGGGCCAAAGGTGAGACTTATTTCCCTAGAAGATAGTTGAGCCAAAAGTGCTTTTCCCACTAATTAAATTAATTTAAAAAAATTCTACCTGTTTTTTGCAATGTTTTAATTGCTACACTAATGATAGCAGGTCTTGACATTTCTTTACTCAGGATGGCTGTGAGAACAGGTGCTGGTGACAGTTCTCTTGTTTTATTACTTGTACAGTTGTTTTCCTCCTGTTCCAGAAGGAGTTGCAATGGTATCTTGTAGTGTTAGAAGATTACAGTGATGGAAGTGTGATCTATGGAAATGTAAAGAATGTGAGATAATATTATAATAATAATTTCATTTATTAAACATTTTTCAGGATACTTGTGTAGACTTGAAGCTTTGTTCTTTAGGATTTTTAGTTTTGTTTAAATTTAAGAGGTTAATTCTTTCCTAGATGTTTCAAAGAAAGCAATGTGTCATTGGTCTCTAGGACATCAAATTTTGAATCCCCAACTTCAAATGTAAAAAGGTATAGTCCAAGGAACCTCTTGAGTAATACAAATGAACCCTTCTGAAATAGCAGATAATTTCTTGACAAACTGAACTAATGATATGGGAAGATAAAGGAACATGTTGTTGTTTATTCATGTAAGAAATGCAATGCAAGCCTTTTCTCCATTCTGTTAAATTGTTTAGCTTTTCATTCTCTTTTGTAGAATCTTGTAGATTTGAAGTATGTCACTTGATCTTGCAGTGCTTCTACTTAAAGGGGCACTACGCATTTTTATTAATAACTTTCATGTTCTCTCTCTGTGCCGAATCTTGCCAGAATTGTCAGGTAATGAATTAAGGGTATGCCTAAGAAAAGCTGGTAGGGATACTTAATAAGCAAGAGCAGGCAAAAAGTGTTCTTTGACATCTCCCTTTCTGGTGTGTATTGTACATCAGTGCCTCACCATCTCTAATGCAGGTGGTCTTGCAACATTTAAAAAATATATGGAAGGGTGGTTATTTTCCTAATGAGATGCTGAGGTATAATTTGAGGATTAAACTGAAGGTGCTGATTTTGGGATGCTGAAATGAGTGCATAATGCCTCAAAGGAAAGAAGCTGGGTACACCTGGTGCTGAAGCAAGGTGCTGCTGGTTACACTAGGATGTATCTCCATCTGACTGGATCCCAAACTTGAGTTACTCTGACACTTGACCGTCTCTAATAGGGTTTGTGAGATGTTGGTTGGTAGGTCTCTAGAGTTCATTTTCCAATCACTTCTAAAGAGTGTGTATATATATATAATGTTGATTTTATATATATACAATGTTGATGCACTCATGCCTTGCTTTCCATGCCAAAGTAGGTGTGCTGAGGCTTGGGTTAATAAGCAACCCAAACACCTCTAGAAGGACTTCAGGGCAGTACTGACATGATACTGAGTCCTGTACTAATTGTCTGCCTAGTAACTGCCTAGTAACTGTGTAGTAAGTCTTGAATCTCAGTTTTTTGTGAGCAAGTGTAAACCTGGGAAGTAATTTTCTGATCTGTATTTAGTGAACTTCCATCTGATATGGAAAATCGGCAAGTGTGGAATGTGATAGAGTGAAGGAGGGTGAAGTGTGTATTTGCTGCAGTCATCCGTGTTGCTTGAAATCTTTCATTTTTTGCTGAAGCAACTCAAACATCTGCAGAGAGTTTGGCCCATACCATGCAGCTATGTGAGTCTAACCTGAGGAGGTTAGACATGCATCACATTTCAGGATTCCATCCCTAGAATTTTTAATAGTGGCAAGAGGTGTTTTGTCAATACACTGGTTTTTGTCAGTCCATGTGGATATTTGATTTTTCGTCTCCCCCCAGCAGTCATTGCTTTACCCTGTCCAACACACACTTATGAGCAGTTGTCCTTTTATCTCATAAATATCTGCCTTGCTGAGAATTATAAGCTATTATTGAGAAATGGAAACACAAGATAACCTTGGTTTTAGTGTAACATTAAAGTCTGGGCTTTTTGTTACAAGTTCTTGGAGCTGAAAAGCCTTGAATTTTGGTCTTTAGTGTTTTTGTTCTGGTTGGAATGTAGGAAAGTTCCAGCCAATGTATGAATAGATTTTTGGTTTTGTCATTTGGAGTAACTCCAGTGATGGAACAACTTCAATGTCCAGATTTCATTTAAATATGCCTCTACAATAAGAGCTGCAGGAAAGTCTTGATAGTTCTTGGGCACAAGTTGCTTGTCCCAGATGCCAAAGTGTTCTCCAGATGTCTGTAGTGGGTGACTTTGGGATTTTTCTGCTACAGCAATAGGCCTTTGATGTGCTCTGTCTAGTTTTGGTTTGTTTTGTCTGTGAATACCACAGTTAACTTTGAGGTCATTTTTAAATTTTGAGTGTGGAAAAAACAGAACCTTATGCTTATCTGTTTGCCACTGCAAAGTACCATATAAACTGTGTGGTTAGATAAGAATTCAAGTAACAATAATAAAACCAGTGCAACAAAATGTTATTCTTGGTTTAGCATTCACTTATGAAAAATACAATACAGTATTTTTTGTAAGTAAGAAACAACTGTCATTTTGCCTTCTGTCTCATTCTCTTCTAAAATATGTATTAAATAGAGATGTTTGTATCTCTGAAGTGATTTTTTTTTCATTTAATTTAATGGAAATCGTACTAGTGAGCACCTATATTTTAGTTCCAAAACAAAGCCTTAATCTTGGAAGTACAGATGTCAGGCAGAAATGTATGAAAACTTCATACATTTCTTCATAATGTAAGAATACCTACAGGCTGGCTACAGATATTTGTGTACTATTGCTATGTACACAAATAGTACACACTATATAGTGCTATTGCTATGCCTGTTTATATTATATTAATATTACATGCACAGAATAGAGAATCAGTTTGGTTAGGTTTTTCAGGGGAATGATTATATCTTTTGCAAAGACCTATAGTATCAACTGGAGAGAAATGAGATTTATTTTATAAGCAAAGAAAACAAAAGCTTTTATTCCTGTGTGTCATCAGAAAAAACATAAATTGTTTTATGCTCCCCCAGTTAGCCTTCACTGTTAAACCAGTGAGCTTTGTAATTCTCCATCTGCTTCTCATACTTCTGATGTCATTGATCATAACAGTTTGGTGGGCTGGGTTTTTGTGGGAAGCAGGTAAAATCATCTTCTACCCTAGAGTAATTTTGGAGGCTCTCAAAATGTTGTGCCTTTCTTTCTTGTTTTTTTTTTTTTTTTTTTTTTTTTTTGTCCCCTGCCCCCAAATCAGCTAGTATTTCTATTCAGTAATAAACAAGTTTGTATTCAACAGAAATCTGAATTTGCTTGATGAAGGAATTACTTTTAGATATCTTTCTCCTCTTTTCCTCTTTAGAGCAACAGGCATATTTGAGTCTAATTGTAGTCCTCTGGCTTATTATGAACACATTAGTTCAATAGGCATAATATTTTTAATTAAAAATGAAAATAATGCACATTTTTATGATCACTAGTACTAAATTTGTAGTCTAAACTCAGAGTACAGTAGACAAGCCTATGCCAATGTGCTTAGTTTATTGACTTCATAAAATATCATGAACTGCCCCTGCTCCACTGCTTCCCCCACCCCTCCCCAGTGTTCTATTTCTTAGTTAGGTTATTAACATCTGTCAGCAGTTGAGATTTGCAATGGTTTCCAGAAGTAACTGCTTATTCAATCTCACATTGAAACAAATTGGGAATTCCATTTTGTGGTGTGAAGTCAACACCCAGGTCTGTAACATACACAGCTCAGCATAATTTTTTGCCCCATAGCTACAGAAGTGTTTTAATCTGCAAATATGTTATCTGTTGAGCAGCTATTACAGTGTGTTTGTCTCACTCAAATTTTCAGGACAATGTACTCTGTGATTTTAACTTAATTTCGTGCGCTTGTTAGGAAACACAAAAATTGGTTGCTGTTGCCCAGATTAGTCTATAAAGTGAATTTACCTCCCAAATCACAAAGCTTCTTAGTTTATTACCTGTAACTCTTAATCCATGCACTTGGGATCCATAAAAAAATAAAGTTACCTAGCTGAGTGTGAGGGCGCTGATCATTCCTCCTTTGTCACAGTATGGCATACCCTTTTTCGCAGTGGGAAGCATGAAAGCCTGAGCAATCCACCTGGTAGGGAGTCAACTTCAAAAGTTCACCTTCTTTTGATGAGGTGATGTCTTCTGCATTCCAGATTGGACGTATGGTTTATGTAGTTCCTGTAAGTTAGAAGATGGTGATGAAACTGGCAGAGATGATGGCTGCAGGAGATAGCAATTTCCAGGCTCATTATCATGGCAGCATAATGGCTCGTTAGCTTTTCTGGTCACTTGTCCTGCCTACAATATGTTCTCTATGCTCCCAGAATGCATCTTGGGCCTTAACATGAGCTGTGTTGGCCAAAATAAGCACAGGAGTTGAGTACCACAGTCAGAATAGTGCAGGTTTTATTTGAGGATAAAATTTTAGATTTTTATTGGGCTTTCTAAAATACATATTTTGAAGGATACATTAGCCCCTTTCATAGAGCAGTGCTATATATCTTGATTTACTGGAAGTAGATGGTATTACTGGCCTGAGGATGACATCTGGTATTTTGACATGCCAGTGTACCTGTATTATTATTTTGCACGCTGTTATGCAACATATCAAAGGCTAACATTGACTTAAGTTGCTTCAATATTTGATGAATACACAAATGTAAGCTATGGTGTGCAGATATATTATCTGCCAAAGCCCCACAATCGCAGTTTTTCTCATGAAAAGAGTGTTGAGAAAAGAGTGTATTATTTTACTAAATTTATTCTTACTTCTTGCAACACTTACTAAGGTGGAAAGAAACACTTAATCACACTGTCAGATTCTAATAAATAAGAAAATGGTTTGAAAGTACATTCTAATTTTTGTTAAGATCTATGCTGATACACAGTACATGTTGGTATATTATATGAATATTCAGCAACTTTTCATCCCCATCAGCATCCCATGCTCATCTTCAGGTTTGACAGAATTTACTGGGGGATATAATTTGACTTTTTTCTGTCTTACAGATTTAATGTTCCTGTAGTTAACTCCTCCATTTCATTGTTGGCTTCTTTTTGGGTCATTGCAGAAATTAGGGAAATAAGAAAAGATAGTGTGTTTACTTTGAAAATGAATGTAGATATAAAAGCAAGGGATTGGCTGCCTTTAAGAAAAGGTAATTCTAAGAGAGCATGTGAGAGGGGTCTAGTCTCATAAGTATGTCAGCTGTAAATAAGTCTCATAAGTATGTCCCCTAAATATACTATGATTTCTATGAAAATACCAACTTCTATGTTGTAGGAAGATGAAAAAAGTCTTAAAATTTTAGGAATTTTAAAATTGAAAAGAAGACAGATCACAACTTTCTTTTGGTTTTAAAACTACTGTGCCCCAGAACCATTTCCACAGGTCTCATCTGTTGGAAAACCTCTGAAATGAGACTCTCCTTCTGAAATGTAAAATATATGTGCTATATATAAAGGGCTATAAGGAGACCAGTAAGGAAGATAATTTCTCTATCTACTTTAGTAATGACACATATTTTATTCCTCCCCAGGGCAACACCTCTCTGGAATGATAGAACATGATATGACACTAGAAGTATTAATAATTAGTTCGTAAGTCAACTTTTGGTACTGGTCTTGCATCAAAGGAAATAGTAAAAATGTTTTGGTTTTTTTTTTTTAATCTTAAAGAAGAATGCCAGGATAAATCTTATAAGTCAAGTAAAACATGTGAAAGGGTGCTAAGTATACTTTTTTATTTTTGTTTTTTAACTACTGGCCGGCAATCCAGGAAGTGCCTTATTTTTAGATATTCAGATGTAATTATAGTATTGTTCATTGTTGATGCTTCCAGCCAACGTTAATGTTGATATACGTGTTATATAAATATAAAGTTAGTTTATCAAATATGACACAAAAATATATTTGTAGTGCAGATGCAACAAGCATCTTATAAAATCATGCAACTGGATAATTTTTGCAGCACTGTGACTGTTTCACTAAATAAGATAATGAGAAGGGAAGAATATTTCTAAGAAATTATTTTTAGCTAATTGTTTCTACCTATTGTTAGAGAAGGAGATGGATGATACTGCAGTTTCTGCACATGTTTTGTGTAGACCTTTCAGGTCCTAGAGTATTGAACTCTGACTTAACACATCCTAATTGGACATGTTATAAGTAGTTATCTATGAACAGGAAGCACATCAGTGGATGTAGTCTCAGTCTTCCTTTCTCTTTTAATTGACACAACTTCCATTAACATGTAAATTCTGCTTTGTTTTCTTGGATAGTTTTTTTCCCAGAGCAGTTGTACTGTGTGCATTTTTTTAAATGACTGAGTCCCTGTGGGGGATGGGGCTGGCTATGTCGTGCTTTGGTCCTTTACTTTCACTGCACTTATGCAGTGCTGTCTGCAGAAGTGTTGTCCACTTCTGTCTATGTTGTGGGTAAAAAGGTGTTTAAGTAAAGGTGGAAGATAAGCTAAATATATTTTCCTCTCTACAGATCTGTAAATCTGTGGCAGTTTTAGACAGCCAGATGCACCACATTTACATACATATCTCTTATAGGTAAAGGAAATCAATGGGTGTATGTAATACATATTAAAGTGTTGCAACATACAGATAGAAATGCTTATAACCAGCCTGGAGGAAAAAGTGAGCAGTGTAAAATACTTGACCATGGGTTCCTGTAAATTGAAACATCACTTTGCAGATTTGAAGTATAAAAATGGACCCCGTCTTGTATATATATGACATGTGTTTAGCGTTTAAAACAGTGCAGTTAGTCTACTGAGTGGTTTTGAGATACTGAGAGCTCATCACTGGCAGTTTCCATGAAAGTGGGCAGTGCTAGAACTGTTCTTGTCTTTTAAATATTCCCAGGTGTTAGTTCTCAGAAGAAAGGATCCTGTATAGGCCATTCTGGATGGTTCCTTTATTTCCAGTTCAAGCTGCATGTGACCTCTTGCCTTGCCACTTCAACTTTTCAGATTCAACTGAGTGAGGAATACTCAGCAGATACTGATCTGCTGTTTCTGGTTTAACCTCTCCTGTAGGATGTCTAAGTCTCTACCTTCTGAGAAACACTTCTCATTTAAAACAGTTCATTTAAAAAAAAAAGTAATTAAAGACTCAGCAGAGATGCCAGTATATTCAAAGAAGGAAAGTTTTTCAGCTTTAGGAGGTTTTCCATAAAAAGGCAATGACTGTTGTCTGTCCAATCAATTCTTCCATAGCCAGGCTGGACCCAGGATTGCTATTGTTTATGAGGAAAAAGATCTGGCAAAACTCAGAAGATCACAGCAGAGAAGTTAAACTTTGCCTGAAATGTCATCATGCTTTCCTCTGATCCTGTAATTTTGTCGACATCATATGGTCCATGTCTTAATTTTTCTTTGTGATTTTAATTCTCTCATAGGTAATGGTTATGATAAAGATTTCCTAAACTGCTTTTATGTTAACCTTACAATGTATAATGCCTAGGGTAAAAACTAGCTTTTGTTGTAACTTTTTGATGAGCAGTGATAACTGTTTATGTTCCACCAGTTTGTAACAGATTTTTTGACCAAATGTTGGGCTATCTGTTCTTATATAGTTAATTCTACTCCTGGTTACTTGCCTGCAGTTCCAATTTCTTAATATCAATCCTTTGTCCATATTTTGTCTGCCTTTTGAGGATTTAAGAGTTCTTTCTTTTTTTTTTTTAAAGTAAAATTTTACATCTCCTCTTTGCAGGACCCAGCAAGGATTCTGAACATAAATAGCAGCAGCAGTAGTAACAGTTTTTCAAAGACCCAGAAGTTAACAAAGGAGCACAAAGAAAAAAATTCTAAAGACTCAAAAGAACAAAAAAGTGCCTTCAAAGAACCTTCCAGGGAACATAACAAATCTTCCAAAGAATCCTCTAAGAAACCCAAAGAAAACAAACCACTAAGAGATGAAAAAATGGTTCCTAAGATGGCCTTCAAGGAACCCAAACCCATGTCCAAGGAACCAAAATCTGAAAACACTCCTATCCTTACCATAACATGTGGGCAGCAGCAAGAAAAGAAGACTCTCACAAAAAGGCCCTCAATGCTGGACACTGATGAATCTTCTGCAAGAAAAAGAAAAAAACCCAGCTCGGATTCATTATTTAAAAGTTTTCCTAGTGCCCCACCACTGATTCTTACTTGTTCAGCTGACAAAAAACAGACAAAAGAGAAATCTCAGCTCAAGGTGGCGAGAGTTAAAGTTGAAACTGATGCACTGGAAAGGAAGACGCCTACTCTGCCACCCTTCGATGACATTGTAGATCCCAGTGATTCTGACATGGAGGAAAACGTGTCCTCCAAATCTGACGTAAGTGTTTGCTTGGTTTTGCTTAGTACTTTACTCAGTGCTGTCTTGAGTATTTGTAGTCTGTGGGACTGTGCACCGAATTTGTGTTCTCCCCTTTCCTTTTGCTGCCTAATGGCAGATTGTCCAAACTGCATTATGATGATGGCCATGTTCAAGCTTATGCTTGAATTCTACTTGAATTGTATTGCCCATTCAAGTCTTTTCAGTTGCTAATTTTCAACATTATGACAGTGAGCGTATGGGAGATATTGATAAACAATATTGCTATTTTGATGTTCTTTAGAAATTCAAGTTTCTTTTGAAAGAACAGGAAATGGATTTAAATGCTTGTATTTCACACTCTAAAACTTTGTTTTCAGGTATTAGAGAATTCAGTAAATCCAGGAAAGGCTTACAGTTATATCAGAGAGTTACTTATTTTTTTGCTAAAAAGGCAGTTATGTCAATGACACCAATTTTGTGGAGGAGAAGTTCCTAGAATCTCACTCTGATGAGTGGAATCTATTGCCAAGTAGTAGGCTTACCAAGAAGAAAGATGTTTTAATGGAAATTTGCTCTCCTGAAAATATTTATCTACTGTGCCTTCTCATCTGTTTCAAGTATTATTGGCTCTTTATTTTTATTATTAAAATTAGGATTTTCATCATTCTCCTAGCAAACTTTGGTTTTCAGAAGCATCTTTTATAGAGACATGAAGAGAAGGAAAGGTATGGTAGAAGAAACGTTTGCTGCCATTATTTGCTCTTATGGCTAGAGGTGTAGTGTGCATGGTAGAGGAATTCTTCCCAGCTTTTCCTGTTCAATTCTCTTGTTATTCTGTTTTCTGATTTGCGTCTCTGTATTGCCTTCAGATTCATAACCCTGCTTGCCCTCTCTGGAACAGACAATAAATGCCTTGCTGTGAGGAGGTGTCAGCATTAGGTTTTACTTTGTAGATACTTCCTGTGAGGGAGAAGGTAATTTACTTCTGAAGTGAACTTTTAATGACTGGTCCCTTAGGGCATGCAAAGGCTGTTAAATTTAGAAGGTATACAATAGAACAGACCCTGCTTTGCAGCATGACAGAGGGGATACTCTGTGGTTAGAGTGGCATTCTCATTATGGCTTGAAATAATAAATAATTAACCAGTTTATATTCAAACTTGAAAAAATACAAACTTGTCACCCTTGGTGTGAAATATTTTTTCTTGTTTTCAAAAAGCTGAATATTCTATTTTAATTTCTCACTAGCCTTAAGACATACTATATACCCTCAGTAGAGCAGGCTAATTCAAATAGGTTTTTGAATGCCGTAGAGGAGCACATACGCTTTTACGGGCTGCAGCAGTTCTCCTTTTTTTTTTAAGAGAAAAGAATTCAGACAAGCAAATTAAACGTAATTTAACTATAAACAGTCCTGCAGAGGTGTGTGATGTGTGGCAACTTGAAAATAACTGATATGTGAAAGATATATGAATGGTGGTTAAAACTAATCCTTTTTAGTTGATGATAGGTGTTTCTCTCTTTGTCTTGAAATCTCTTGCCCACTACTAATTGTATAATGAGAACACCTCTGTATTATTAATGGGCTTACCCAAGTCCATCGTCCATCTGCAGTTGACCTGGAGGACCCTAAGGAGTTCCTTAATTCTGTACTGAAGCTAAAAAGCTGATTCAGCGTTTTCTAAGTCTGTAAGCCGCTGTTACTGAGAGAGCAAATTGCTGAAGTCCTCTCCAAGAGAAGTAAATCCTGCTGGTTTGGACTCTTGTCTATTTTAACATTGACATAGTGGGTCATGGAACACATAGGTCTTCCTTGGGTTCGGGGTCAGTTGGTCCCTGTCTGAATGGGTGAAAAGGATGTCTGCCCCTTTTGGACTGTGATCCTTAATAAATCAGGCTGAGTATGGCTCCAGTCAGTAGTGGGATACTATTTAGAAAGTCAGTAATATACTCACCTAAATAAAAACTCTCTATGAAAAACAGAATAATCCCCTTAGGTACTTTAGTCACACAACTGGCAAGTGCTGTGCTAGAAACAGCTGGGCTATCTGGTTAGTGAATGTCTGCAGAATTTTACAAGGAGATGTTCTGCATTTTACCGCTTTTAACCAGGGAACCTAGTGAAAGGTGACCAAGCAGTGTAATATGGATAACTTTATGTTGGAAGAAATAGTTTGGACTTTTTTGTAGGTATTGGGTAAGCTTCTAAGTGTTTCAGAAGTTTCACAGCTAGATCCATAAAGGGTATATCCAATAAACGTAATCACATTAAGGAAAAGAAAAAAGTAAAAACTAGCAATGTTACATAGAGAGTAATGGAAGTAAAAATATGACAGTGCTTTTTCTGTACAATTTCGGTAATTTCAAATCTGTCAAGGCTTCACAATACTGACAAACATAGTTGCCTGAAGCTGGGAAGATGCTTCTTTAGTGTCATATCCTGTCATAATAATATGCTGTAAAATTAAGTCAATTGTTAGTTCTTACTCTGGTACAGTTACAGTGCTAGGTATTGTACCCCTGATGAACAAAGGGAGTATATTTGGTAGTATCCAGATTTATTCATAAGTATCTTCAAGAAAGCAAAATGACTATACCCAATCCAGCAAATTTAGGTTAGGTAGAACAAATTACTTCACAAATCAGTACCTAAAAGAAAATTAGAATACTGAAAAAATACTGAGTCATGTGCCATTTTACTAGTTCAAGTTTTGTTTATGACATTTATGCAAACATAATAATACTGCATTAATGTAATGTTCATACATCATATAGAATGAAATTATTAATAGCTTTACTAAGAATTTTGAAGTTTTTTCGCTGTAGGGAGTAAGAGGTGGTCTCATTCTCAAACACATGTTCCAAAATGGTGACTGTTCTCTTTACTGGTATTGCATATGCATGTACTCATATGCATAACTTCACATATAAAACATGATAAATTAGTGATACAAGGCGCAATGTAGAATGTAGAGCTTACTGCAAAAATAAGTTTCTTGCTGTTGCTCATCACACATAGGACGGTTCTCAGAATTAGATATAGTCCATTATCAGTTCTCAGTTGTGAAGTCTGGCTTTGGGATTTTAAAATAAGGATGACATTCTGAAAATTTCCTGTGGTAGAGGAGTCTTACAAGCATGATTAAACAGAGCTGTTGTTCCACTGGAATGGTGCTACATGGTGGCAATGCGCTTGCTCCTCTCATTTCTTTAGATACAACCTGAGTTCAGTGAATTGGGGTGGAGTGTATCATCTCAATCAATGGGCTTGAATTTCAGACAAAAAAGTAGAGTGTGCTTAGCCCTGGACAGTACAGATATCATACGCTACCGAACTATGCGCATTCAGACCTGAAACATGGCCTTTGCCTTCATGAAGTAGAGGATGTAGAGATACAGTGTTGTGTCTGCTAGTGGTTGATCTTCCCTTGGAGCTATCCCTTGAAATTCACCTTTCAGAATCCAGACAGGTTAGCATGCTGCTGTCTCTGGTGAATTTCAGAAAGCTGGACACTGTCCTTTGGTGTCCTGTAGTCAGTCTTTTCAGCTTCAAATATCTCTGTAAAATTCAGTGGGAAATGCTGGGAATCACACCCTTCCACAGTGATAAACTCTCTGCCTTGTTAAATAGTCTTTCTGTGTGTGTGACTTAGAACAAGAGCATGTGTGGTCATTCCTCTGTGGCCTATTTGGCATAAGCTGTAGTGTGGTACACTGTGGTATTTATTGTAATTTTGTTTTTCTGTTGACTTTGAGCTGTTGATAAGTAAAACAAGTGTCGGCATTTCTCTTCACGTTGCTTTGTAAGGTATCGCTTTTCAAATACATCTGTGAATTAAAGTACATTGGACTTCAGTGTTACTGGTCAACTAGGCATTCACAAGAAATGTGAGATTTTTTTTTTTTTACTTCATTTGGAAATCACACATAAAGGCTGAAAAACTATTTTACTGACTTTGGTATGAAACTTGCAAAATAAAGTACTGAGTAAAAGCATGCAGATTTATGGTGTTATTGAAGCATAGGCATATTAACACAGTCCACCTCAAAATTCTAAATATTTTGTTTTTAAATTCAAATACAGGATGTTTTAGTTAATGAAAACTCCACCTGTTTACTTCCTATGTGGGACAGTGCAGCAGCACGATAAAAAAAAGACTTGACCTTGATTTTGCTACAGGATTGAAATATGGTGATATTCTTGTAATATTTGTGTGAGCTGGAAGCTGTTGTGTGATATGGAGAAATACAGAATTTTGGATCTGAATGAGGCATTTTCTGTGATTGGAGCTGCCCTTTTTGTGCTGTGGAGCCATTTCAGAAGGGATGCTCAGATTATTCTTGCTTGATTACTGCTGATTTTGCTTGCCCGAGTAGGGAGGAAAAAGTGTTACATGGCTCTTGGTGAGGTTGCTTCAGCAGGAAGACACAAAAGAGATAAGGCAGATGATACATACCTATTCAGGTATTAAATATTCTCCATGTATCTCCAGTTGTAGAGAGCTGAATAACAACTCTTTAGGTCTGCTATGCATGACAGTGGTTTGGTGGATTTTTTAGGGAGCCCATATGAATGGACTGAATTCTGACATATTAATTTCTTCTGTTGTGATTATTTTGCTCGTGGTAAGTATTGTTTTTTTCCCTTCCTGCATTGTGTCACTGCATTAGTAATGGTAGTGGCCTTTTGGCATGTCAAAGCCTATGGAAATACAATCTGAGCAGAAATGTGTGCTAGCAATTTGTGACAGCTCAAGCGTAAGGAGTTTCAGTTATTAAGAGCAGAGTACATTTAGTGGGTGTTTTGCCTTTAGGAAAAAATCCTGTCTCCTTCTCAGGAAGGCCTTTACGGAGCAATGAAAATACAGTAGAGATCACACAGACTATGCCTTTGTACTTAATTAACTGCTTGCATGTCCTAAAGCAGTTGTAGAGTATGAGTACCTTTTTAAAGGAATCCATAAAATGCCACTTTCAGTCTGGCCCATGATGTAGTAATTTGATGATTGCAAAAGTGGAAGAACATTTTGAAAACCCCCATGGTCTTGTAAAACCTCCAGTCCCTTGTTAGCTGAAAAAGCGTACTTTCTGCCAGGGCTTGGAGCTAAAGTCAGAGCTTTTTCAGGTAACATTTAAAGCCAGAAGGAGCAGTAGTGAGATAGAGCTCCATATGCTGTTTTCATGTAGTTACCAAAGGTCAAAAAGAAAAAGGAGAAGATAGATTTTATTTTTTTGTGAAACAAATGTGGCCGTGACTCTCAAGATGAGTAATGGTGCAGAACAGGGTTAATACTGATCATGTGCTTCACTGTGGACTGGGCCCTGTGGGTTTGCAATGGTCATATTATTATATTCTTTACTTTTTATGTGATAATTAAATGAAGTCTTTCTGCTTCTAGTCTGGGAAATAGCACTGCTCTTAAAGCCATGCCAGCCACTCGTGCTGTTGTTGGTCATGGTACTCCTGTGTCAAGGAGGTAATTCAGTAGTGACAAACAGATAAATATCATACAGTCTGAGGTGTTTCCTTCCAGGTATATGCTCGAGAGAAGTAGTGGCCAAAGATAAGCAGACCTCTTCAGAGAAATGGCAGTAGGCACAAGTATGCACTGTGGCCATCAGCATCTACTGTAGTATGGCACCATTCAGCTGCTATGCTTTGCCTATTTTAATGAGGTGTTACTATGAGGTGAAAAATGCTTTGTGTTCACTCACAAAAGCTTGGGTGCATGTTAGGCTGTTCTGTGTGTGGTGAAAGTACTATTGCTGGATGAGGAAGCAGCATGATAGAAAAGTAGAGGTCCTCTGGGCAGCAAACTGAAATGTTAAAGTGAGACAGTTTTGTTACCAGTATGTGTTGGGAGATCCCTGGTTTACAGAAATGTTAACAATTTAGAAATAAAGCAGTGGAGACAAACTATGCAGAAACGATTAAATGTTTGGGTTGTAAAATTAATCTTCTGAGAGCCATGAAATTTTGTCTTCTTGAGGCAAAGTCTGTTGGTTTTTTGTTTAATTTTAGGCAATGTCATGTTTTGACCACGGAATTATTAAGGTACTAATACAGGCAGCAGTATTTTACTTAATTTGCAAGTGGTGGCTACATCTGCTTCATTGTGACTCAAGTGAATTAACTCAAGTATTTGCATAAATGCAGGTTCATATTGGGGCCATTTTTTCTGCACTTCAGCACTGGAAACCCTTTTTACCTGCTATCCTGCAGAAAGTAAGGGTTTTAATTGGATGCCAATATTGTAATTGTCTGGATTGATTTTGTGGCATAAAAGACTTTGTCTCATGTCTGGGTAAAGTCAAGGCAATTTTGAGACACCAAGGTGGATTGCAGTCAAAATAATAAAATATGAAAGACAAGATATGTTATTTTAATCATAATGATGTGAGATCTTCTTGATTAAGTATTTCATTGCTTTGAAGTTGCTTTATCTATCTACTTCTATAAATTATGTTGTCATCCAGAAGAATGGCTGCCTGTATTTACAACAAAATCTAACGCCTGACAATTTTTAGCTGGCATTTTATCTATAATAGTTAGGTCTATTCATGGCTTTTATGCCCTTTTAGTTTTTATGTGGAACCAATATGTTTACACTTCTTTTGGTGAGGGGGGGCGAAGTGTCATGGTATACTCATGTATCTTTGAAAGTTTGCTGCCAAACTCCCCATGAACTTCATTAAATAATTTTGATAATACTTATCATTCAGAGGCTTGTACTCTGGTGATGACACAGAACTCTTCAGGACACACTGTAAGTACACAAAATAATTTTTATATTTAAAAGACTAATCATCCCCTGAAAAAAAAAAATCAAGTCTTTAACTTCTACTAACACAGGTTAAAGACTGAGCTCACTGCCGCAGTGAGTGTATACCCTATCTCACGCCGTGCATTGCCTGCTGATGAGGGAGGGACTGCTGTTCACCTCCCTGTGCTGTGGAGCCCTGGGGCTGTGCTTTGTGTTTGACACTGCAGAGGAATGCTGGGGGCCCTCTTGGAATGGGCAAGGGATGCTCCTGGTGAACATCATTTGCCTGCCCCAGACTCAAGGATGATGGTGCCTGTGTGTTTCTGGTCTCCTAATACTGAAGTGTGTTCGTGGGCCTGGTAGAGGAAATAAATGAAAGCAGATGTAATCAAGCAGTTTTCTTTCATGACCTCTGTGTGGCAGCTGCCTTTCCCTCTTGACAACATTATTCTCTCCTTCTCTGCTAGGGAATCATTGCTGTTTAAGGGCAGTGTCATAGCTGAAACCAATTTTAATAATATTTTGAGTGTTCATTGAAGGTGGTTCAAGATCACCATATTGGCAGTAGAAAAATTGCTACGAAGCTTAAGTGTGTTAGTGTGAATTTGTGTTAATTCTCTGAGTCATTCTTCAGTATTACTGTGTTGGCTGATAGTCAATACTTCAGTACAGCTTACATTTTTGTTAGAAAAAGATGTTGCAAAATTAATTACTTCATGCTTTTTCCTACCTAAACCAAACTCAAAAAACTCAATAAAACCAAACCCATAAAAACTTTGAGTAAAACATCCAGCTCTATTGCTACTAAAACTTAACACTTTCTATTGAAAGCCTCTAAGCTTTCAGGCTTTCATCCTGCTTTTAAAATAGAAATCTTTATCTGCTCAACAAAAATGTGTCTTTGTGCTTCATTGGGTATGTCAGTGGGGTTTCTAGTGCCCCTCTCTGATCAGCAATATCTCACACCATTCATTCCCATTGGGGCTGAAAACAAGTAGTTGCCTGATCAGATTTATTTGGTGATCAGATTTATTTGTTTATTTGTTTTAACATTGTGCTGCTGTGGAGGGACCAGGAAATTCGGTAATTAATTCTGTCTTTGCCCTAATAAAAATGAAAATTCTGTTTACTTATCCACAGAACTTGTATCAGCATCTCAGAGTGATATGAAAGGAGACTTTAAAGGCAACTGATAATAAGTGCCCCATCAGCAGTAGAGCTGTTTTGTTGCTGAAGTCAACAGGCAGCTCCACCTGTGCCTGAGCTCCCCGAGGAAAAGATGACACACATCAGGGGATAGCAACTGGGGCCAGCAGTAACTGGATCAGTGCCTCAACATTGGTTACCCCAGTCAGAAAACTATTGCGAAACTTGTGATGTTTAATACCATACTTGGTGAACACTCTTGATTAGGACAGAAGTAAATCAAGTGATTTTGCTGCTCTGTATGAGGTAATTTTAGGTATTACCTAAATATTTGGAGGAGGTTACATACAGTAACCTGTGTTTCAAAATTCAGATTATCAGCTGCAAAACTATTACAGTCTAAACTGTGGCAATAAAAAAAGTAGATACAGGCTGCGACAATTTTTGTATCTTTAAGTGGATGAATATTTTTCCATTGCCCATGCTGCTTTAGTGGATTTTAGTTATTACAATTCATCTGTATTTTGTAGATGGAAAAGACATAGTTTCAAGATAGAGCTTATTGCATTGTGTCTTCCACAAGAAAAGTAAAATATCATCAAGTAAAGTGCCATGGTTTGAGTATTCCGTACAGCAGTAATTCAGTTGCAAAGTTACTCATTCAGGGCAGAAAAAGGCCAAAGGAGAAGCCATTCTTTGTGCTCTTGGTGGGCTAAATTTGGGCATTCTTTGTGGCTTTGGGAGAGGGCTAGTAAAAGTAAATAACATTTTGGATGTTAAATGTTACAATTTTAGCTAAAGAAGACAGTTTGTAGATGAGATGTTTCAACTTTATTTGCTTGTGCCATATACAATGTTTTTGGTCCTTTGAATACTGTAAAACTCAAGATTGATCTGATTTGTACTACATGAGTTCTTAATTTAGCCAGTATTTCAAATAATGTAATTGCAGCCCGGTATTTTTAATAACTTTATTCAGTTGTTAAGGTACCTGTTCAGGTAACTATCAATTACATTACAAATAGGTTACACTACATCATAACGATTTGAGTGAAATTAACTTATATATAAGCAATTATCACATTTTCTTATTTTTGTAAGAGATTGTCTTTGTTGTGTGTTATATTCTTACGTCTTATGAAACAGAAGCGAAACTATTAATGTAAAACTCAGATCTTGCTATCCAAAAGTTTTTTTTAAATCAGAGAAGTAGAGATAAGGAGCTTTAAATAAGGATTACTTTTTTGTAAAAGTACTTGTGTAGGCAAAGTTACAGCATTGCAGATATGTCAGCTGTAAATAGTAAAGAACTAATAAGAAAATAGAAATCTGCTCTATACGTTTTCTCTCAGAGAATCAGTGTTGTATGGTGTCATAGTTTAGGCCTGGCACAATGCCAGTGCCCCCATGAGAATACCCTCTCCCTGATGTCTGCTGTGAGATGTGACCAGGAATAAGCAAAGCAGGCTCCTGATTAGAAATAAAGAAAACTTTATTAACTAAACTACAAGAAAAGAAGAGGAAAAAAAAAACATAAGGGAAGAAATGAAAACCTTACAAAATCATTTTCCTCCTCCCCCCCACAAAATTTCCCAATGCAATACATTCCCCCAAATCACCAACTCTCAGTGCGGCACCACCCTTTAGAATATTCAAACTTCAGTCCATGAAGAGGAGAGGAGTCCTTCCTGCACCATAGGCTTCCCCTGGAAACACACTGAAACCTCGTGTGCTTCCTTGTCACTCAGCACCGCCCGGAAAGTCCTTTTGCCACTTGTGACATCTTCCTTCCATGCCCAGTGCTCTCACCACTGTGCATGGACCGGAGCTGCTTTTAGGGTTGTCTTTCAAGGATGCCTTGTCTCACTCCAAAAAGGCACAGCCTCTGCTTTGGGACATCAGTCCCCCCAATTTTTCACCCCCTGGGGCTGAGGAGTACCCACACTGAACCCTCCTGGTTCTGAGGCACTGCCTCCCCCTAAATGCAGTCTCTGTGTCACAGGGAAAACAAATGGTTCCGTCTATGGCCACACAAGAAAAGTCCAGCCAAAAGGCCACTCCGTCATCTCTCCCCCACTCAAGAGTCTTCTGCACTTCCCTTGTGGCCCATTCCCTCTTATCTCATCTCTTATCTCTCTTCTCATTCAGCTCCAGGAGGATCAGCATTTGCAAGGTTTCTATCATGGAGAAAAAGGGTTAAAAATTTCAGTCTCTCCCTGTCCCAGAGCTCTGGCACTCCCACGCTGCCCTGCTGGGCACCTTCTCACTGCGCTGCCCCCCACCCTTCTCCTGGGCCAGCCACTATCAAATTCAGATGCCAGCTCTCCCTCTCTCTCTTTCTCCCCTGGGGGTGGGGGGATGGCTGCCCGATGTCTCTTGGGGCTCCTCCACCCTTCCATCCTCAAGGGCCTCCTCACCCCCATCTCTGTCCAGGCCCAGGCCTACCACATGGCTGCCCCTCCGCCGCCCAGCAGCAGCGGCTGGACAGGGGAGGAACATCCGACCTCTTTGCCTTGAAGTCCCAAGAGAGCTTGCCAGGGCCGCAGCTCTGGTTTTAACCCCTGTGTGTTCTCAGAGGCAGATCTAATCCTCAGTGGTTGTACGAAATGCCAATCTTAAAATCTGAGCATCCATTGGTGGCCTGATGGTAGTGACCGCAGCATCCCAGAAATCTCATTTCCGGTCCAGCCACCGCATATGGTCTGTGTGTATATAATGTGGATGATCTTTTGTGAAAACTACTAGACAAACACATGGTATAATCATAGAGTGAGTGCTTAGGAACCGTTTTGTCAGATGTTTCAGATCTATAGAAAATGTGTGTAGAGCATGTTGCTGCCAAACATCATATCTAAAGATCATTGTTAGGTTTACAGTATAACAAGACTGGCTAAAAATTATGACATTTTGAAGAATCATTTGAGGAGTTTTGTTTTCTTTTAGACACTCAAGAATTTTTTAGGATATGGCATATATTTTTATATTTTTCTCTCTACAGCTTTTCACTGAAACTGGAATGTACAATAAATGAAAGTTGAGTTTTTCAGAAAATTTAAATTCCAGATGTCAAGTTTGAGGGAAGAGTAAGTACAATGAGGCTTGCTGTGAAACTGACAGAGGCAACAGAGATCTGCACTTGATCTCTCTGGAGTTTATAGTTAAATTTTGAACCATTTTGTATTCTGGGACATGAGTTCAAGAGTCTGTGCAGCAGGACTTAAGAAAAAAAAAGCTTCTTACATTTCCTACATTTAGGTATGTATTTGCTTGATTTGTATGACCTCAACAAGCTTTCCACATAGTAAAGTTTTAAGTGTGGGTCATGCTGGGACTGTTCTACAGGTTTGAGCTACATAAGAATAGAGGGGAACTGAGGTGAATTTGCAGACTCTGAGTACCTGCTGAGAAGACCAAATTTCTAATGTGGAGAAATGCACCATAGTAAATAATTATACCCATAAAAGCAGTTTTACATGTAGATGGTTCTCAGTTGTTCTGTTGTTAATAGGAGTGTGTGAACTCCTAACATTAGAGCCTCAGATCTGGGAGAATTTAGGTGATCCACCTTCCTGATGCCCCAAAAGTGACAGCAGACTGTCTGTTTGATTTCCCAGACATGTGATTGCATTAACATCTGTCCTTCTCAGTGGTGACACATAGCGTAGGGCACTGTAGATAAAACAGCATAAGAGAAGGGAGTTGGGAAGTCTTAGCTTCCAACACAGCAGCTGAAGGGGCTGGCCAGAACAACTGCCACCTATCTTCTATCATTACTAATCCCATTAGAGCAGAAGATGTAGAGTAGTTGAATGAAGCTCTCACCTTAGCTTTAATACCAAGACTGAATTTTGTGGTTTGTATTTAGTACTAAAATTAAAGTTACTTTCTTTCCAAAACACATTTTCTTTATTGCCATAGGACAGCTCTGTGTATAGAATGTGTGGAAATTCTCAAAGGGAAAGTTTAACATGTTAAATCAAACTCTCAGAAAATCAGTATCTTGGTATTGTTTGTCAGCTTCATTTGACCTTTCCATAGTTAAAAGAGTGCAGAGGGACAGTTGCTATCCTCTCATCACAGGGCTTTCATGCCACTGGGCTTATAAAATGAGCACTATTTTCCAAACAAGTATATATTATATTGTTTGGCCTCATTTTTTTCCCACGTAGTTCAGACCTTGTATGGAATACAGACCTGTTAAATTTCCCATGTTGCGCTGCTCATACTTTGTAAATTCTTCACAAATATTGATGTCTTTTCACACATTTTTGGTGGTCTAAATAACAGTGTTTAGTGCCAGTTTTGAAAAGCCTTTATATAACCCTGTCTTTGCCAGCATTACCTACGTATTTAGGACAGTCTTTATCCTTCTTGGTAAGGCTTATCTGATGAGAGCTTCCATCAGTTTGCCTCTTGTGTTTAAGGACCATGTTCATATTCATGTGACCATACACAGTTTTAATTTATTTTATCCTTAGTTTACTCATTATCTTGTAGTCCTGAAATCCGTGGAAACTGTAGTATTCAGCCACGCTACAGAGCAATCCTTGATCTTCCCTCCTGTACTTTTTACTTGCTTTACTGTATGTCTGCCACTCTTTTCCATTGAGGTGTTTTCAGGGAAAATACTCTACAGGTTACAGAATGACCATCACTACTGCTTCATCTTTCAATTTTATTGTATGATGTTCTGCAAAAGAATTTTTATCCACATTTTTTGTTCAGTCTCCTGTTCATTAATCTTCTCTAAATCTAGACTATTTGTGAATTTTTCTGTTAGCATTGTCTCAAATTTACTTTTGATTTATAAAGGTAAAATAAAAATCTATCCATAAATGCAGAAAGAAAGGGATTTTCTTTCAAAATTAAATAAAATGTTTCAATAGGACAGTCTGTAAGGAAAGGCAAATCCCACCTGATTCGGTGCAGTTGTTCAGAGGAAACAGTTGCAAAGATTTGATTAAGGCCTTTTCTTGATGCTACTTTTAAAATTAAGACTGTGTTTCAAATTCAAAGAATCACAGACTCCTTGAGGTTAGAGGGTACCTCTGAGTGTCGTCTGGTCTGCCTGCCTTGTTCAGCCCTGTTCAGCCAGGGCCGCTTTGGGCTGGGTGGCCAGGATCCTGTCTAGACTGCTTTTCAGTATCTGTTAGGGAGGGAGATGACAAAATCACCCTGGGCAGCCTGTGCCTATGATTGGTTACCCTTGCAGTGAAAAGCTGTTTGCTGATGTTCAGTGGGAGCCTCTTGTGTGAGCTGCAGATAGGTTGAATTATTCTCCTGAGAGCTGAGGTCACTGACAGGTCACTTAAGTGGCGGTAGATGTTGAAAGTACAGGAGGCCTGTAAGAGAAAAAGGCTTGTCCTGCAGGAGCATGTTCCTCCTCCCTGAAATTCTAAATTTGCACAAAGTGGAAGTGGAAGCAGTGCTCAGCTGTATAGGTAGTTTCAAGTGTACAGACTTCTCAGTATGTATAGCACTGGGAAACATACATCTCTACACTATCATGCATAAAAAATATGAAATATGTAGACTGATATGAAATGAGATCTTGCTACACCACTTCATGTTTACTTAAAGAAACAATTTGTAAGCTTCCTTCAAGAGTGGTTCAGGGAAAGGCTAGAAAAACCAGTGTCACCCACATACAGATATATTCTATTTCTTACTGTAAGAATTAATAAAGAGCTTGAAATGATGGGGGTTATTTTTAGAGTCACAGAATCATATCCTGAGTTGGAAGGGACCCACAAGGATCATCTAAGTCCAGCTACTGGCCCTGGACCTGACAGCCTCAAGAAGTTGTACAAATTGGGACAATCATAAAATATTACAGAAACAGCTCCATTATGTCCTCTGCTATAAACAGGTGGGCTTGCCTGAAAGTTTTTTGCAGCTCAAGAGTGAGCTACTTGTAAAAACAGACAAGAATTTGAAAATGGCAGAAGCCAGGTGATTTAGAAAAATCACTGGTAAAAAAGATACCTTTTCACAGAAAACTTGGGCCAAAGAAAATTGCCTTTTTTGCTGAACAGCTTCAAAGCTCAGAATCCCTCAATCAGGCCTAATAAAGAAGTCACTGTCTACTGTGCATCACTGTGAGAGCACTAAAATGAAGCAGACTGTCTAAGAATGCAATATATCATAGGGGGTCATTGCACTAATGAATAGTTCAGGCCCAAACTCTCATTAGCTTCTCTGTAGAAAGAGAAAATTGGTAAAACAGGAAAAGGTCATATGAGAGAAGCTCTTCCCTGATACTATCTTAAACTTTTATTGTTGAAAGATAGGCTTTAGTTAATATCAGACCTATTAAAAAAAACTATTTTGTGATTAGGAACCAGTGAATAAGAGCAGAAAGCCTAAGTGCATAAAGCCATAAATACCTTAGTCCATGGGTTAACAATCTGTAAAAGTGTCAAAAAGCATTGCTTAAGTGATAGAAGACACCCGCTAGAAGCATGGGTGCTGTTGGCACCAGTCCATATTCATATATGGAAGGCATCTTTTTAGTTCCTTCTGAAAAGGCAAATCTTTTCTGTTAATAACATTCTTTCTCAGGTTAAAAGCAACTGTTTCTTCTGTGTGTGTTCTCACCCAGATTTCTCAGTCCAAAATGGTTTCATTTCCAATACTTAACAGTTTTAATATTTATGCTAATCTATATTCCTTGGAATAAATTTTCAGGTTTTGGGATGTTTAAGGAAATGAAGTAAATAGTTTCAAAAGTTATTAGGAACCCTTTTGAAGTCTAGATGATCAATGTGTTTCCTAAGTTTTTGTGGTTTGAGTTCTCAAAATGATCTTGCTAAAGCAGAGCAAAAATTTTACCAGGAAAATACACAACTTTGTATGTATCTATATTTATTTGTTCTTGTAATATTGACCCAGTTAGTTAATGCTGGGAGAAAATTTTGGTTCGGAGCAACTTCACTGGTATTTTTATGCCTTATAACGAGAATGAGATTAGGCCTTTCTCCCTTTTTTAATTTCAAGCAAGCTAGTTAAAAAAGAAAGTAGCGAACTTGTAATAGTTAAATAGTCTCTGTGCCTATTTGATTTTTTTCTTTTCAGACTTTTAGCACTTGAAAGCCAAATATGACTGTGTTTTAGTGTTTGCTTTTTTTTTGAGGGAATGGACTTTAAGTAAGTTGAAGCTCATGCTGAAATTAATAAAGAAAAAATACAGTTAATGTAAATCTGCAGAAACCAGTTCTCAGCTAGTAATTTTGCTGCAAGAAGCAGAAATTGATGGATAAACCAGATGTTTAAGAGTAGCCTGCAGCTAGACAACTGAGCTTAGTTTGCTGATGTCTTTAAAGTTTGCCTGGACACTTGTTCTTCATCACTGCAGTCTGTTTCATATTATCATGATTATTTTACAGCTAAAAATCTTGTAAGGTTTTGCAGAAACTCAGGAAGGAAATGTTTTATTTTTATTTTTTTCAAAAATGCTTGATTTTCAGAGCAGTGTCAAGTAATGCTGCAGTGTGTTTCGAAAAGGTTTGATGCTGTGTAGTGTGTAAGAATCTCTCTTGGTACTCTGAGTGGGTTGTGTTGCTGTTTGGGTTGGGTTTTGTTGCACAGGATTGATTCAGTTGTATATAAGTGGCATACACACACAGAGTTAGGTACAGAGTTTGTATTTTGACTGTGTGTCTGTGAGAACTGGAGCTGATGTTGATTTAAGGAGAGCAGATGTTAATGGTGTATTCTGTTGCCCAAATAGGCATCTTTTCATAGTGAGAAAAGGCAACAAAAGGCAGTAAATCTGCCTGCTCTATTATGAAGGGCAACAATGGATTGATTTATGGGGAAAAAGCAACTGTTAGGCTTAGGTAGTGAAAACTGAGTTTTACAGACTGGATATTTCTGCTGTCATTTTTGAGAACAATTTTGTTCTGTCTTAATCGTGAGGCAAGGAGAGTCAGAAAATGTTGGTTAGCCTGGGTAACACATCATGATACACAGTTGTATAAAATTTAAAGTGTAAGCAGGTTTAATTTTCAATAGTAGACCATTATTTTCTAAACTGATTTTCACTGTTCCTTCTGTATGACCACTTCTTTTGTGTTCTCTGTTAGCATCCCCTTTGCCCTCATACCAGATTCATGCTTTGTCTCATGTACACAGATGAGTGTGCAAGGATGTATCATTGAGTCTAGGAGTCAGCCAGAAAGTGTATGGAGACATGCAACCTGGCAGCGGGAAGAAGACTCTTCAGTAAAATAGTACAGAATTTTTCGATGAAGTAATAGATTTTCTCATTAAACTAAAGGGAAATTTACACATTTTAAACAACAGTAGGAAAAAATTTGTGTAGAACTGTTTGTTAAATAATACACACTGATTTTAATAGCCTTGTTTAAAAATCCAGTTCTCTTTTGTAATTGGTAAATTCTAGATAATTTCACTTTGTAACCAAGCATAACTTCTGATTCAATCACATTTACAATCTGCGGAGTTTTGATACATCTGAAAAGGGTTAGGAGAATTTTAGTCACAGCATAAAAGTTTCATTTGAATCCGTATATTAAGACTTATTTTCTAAGGGAGATGAAACAAAACTGTCTGAGGTTTTCTGGCATTTAGTGTGGTCTGCTCGGGTCTTTTATTTTTCAATTCCACAATGTCATTGCTAATTAGAAAAACATTGCATCTCTAGTATGACAATGACAGTGATGCCTTAGGTCCATTATAAACTCATTTAGTCTTCCATATTGTATAATCCTTCAAACAAGGCTTTGGAAACTTCTTGTTAGACTTAAGCAAAGAACTAGACATGATGTAGTAGTGTGTGTGTATGGTGAGTGCAATAGTAATTTACACAATGTTTGCCTCACTGACACCTGAAGTTAAGGTCTTTGAGTACTATTTGGCCCCACAGTTTCTTTTTCTTGACAGATTGTTTTAGGCAGTAACTAACCATAAGAGTTTTTCTAGGCAAAAGAATGTCTCTTAAAAAATGTTATTTATTTTCTTTTTTTTTCTTTTAAGTCTGAACAGCCCAGTCCTGCCAGTTCCAGCTCCAGTTCCAGTTCCAGTTTTACACCATCTCAAAACAACAGACAACAAGGTATCAGTAAAGGAAAAGAAATTGAAATGAATGTGTGAAATGAATGAGCCAATGAAAACAAAACTCATGGCATCTCATGACCTCTTTTCTTCTGTGTTTCACTGCCTGAACTGGCCACAGTTTTGATTTAGAGACTTTTCTGCAGGTTGTTTTCAGATGTGGGTATAAGGGCAAAATAAAAGGAGAGAAATAAAGTGGTAATCTGAGAAAAGGGTATGAATATCGGTTGTTTTGAAGGACTGAATACACGCCAGTCACTTAATAGAGGATAAACCCAACAGAGCTTGTGTTTCTGAGTTGTCCTTCTGCAGGGTTAGGTAGCATGGCACCTGGCTCCATCTGAAGCCCTGGAAAAGTGTGGTTTCCCGTGGGCAGCCAACAGAAACCCACAGATGTGTTTATGTAGACCCTTTCAAAGGCTCTGAGCATCCCATACTACTGGGAAGTTTTAAGAGCACACAGTATTTACTTCAAATACATGGCAGGGAAGGATGATGGTTAGATTTAAAGTTTGCGTTTTGATTTTCTGGCTAATACTTTCAGTTTACTTGAAACTCAATAAAGAATTGCAGTTTTCTCCCTGGACACTTTGCCAAGGCATGTTTTCTGTAAATAAGCTGATATTAATTCTCCATGATCTATTAAACTACTTAGTTCCTGCTTGGCTTCCTTCCCTGGTTTACAAGATTGTACAACTGATACATTCTTAATGAGTTTTTGTTTTATTATTTGGATAAGGAGCATTAAAAAAGCAGTCTTTGACTTAACAAAATTGTTTGTTTTAGCCATTTGTATTCCTCAATGGTAAACTTGATTTAGGGTTATGACAATACATTAGTGCCTCAGGCACACTGACTTTAAATAGATTTGTACATGATTATGTGATGCATATCTGTCCTAGTGCCTTTCTGTAGGTGACTGGTACTGATTTTCTGATGTTTTCTGGCAGTGTTATGCCATGTGGAAGAAGGCAAATCTTGAAATGAACGGTGGTAATGACTGGCTTCAGGCAGTTAATATTTACCTAACAATAAACAGATACACTTCCTGCTGAAACCCCATTTTTGTTCTCACAAAAACTTCAGTGGTGTGAACTGTCCATTACAAGCCAAAAGACTTAGATACCCTCTTCTGCATCTGTTATCTTTGCTGGGAAAAAATTTAGTAGTTTCTTCTGAGCAGACTGGTCCCATCCATGTTTTCTGGATCATATACATGACGTATCACCGATTGTCTTTCAGTTCGTCTCTAGATTAGGTGGGAGATTTGTCCTCCAGTGTGAACAGCCCTGAAGTGCAAATGGTCTGTGCATCTTCTCTTTTTTGCAGCAGTAAATAGTGGTTTCTGCTTCCTTCTGGGAGTTCCAGAAATAAGCATGTTTATTGTCCAGGCCATGCATTTGTATATCAAAGGTATGGAGCACCAGGCATACCATGGCATGTTCACAATGTATGTTGTGCTCTGGTCAGAAGCCATGCTTTTCCTCTCACCTGGAAGTTACTTGCTAGGACTGATGCTCTTTTTTGGTTGCATTTAGACTCCAGTGCTCACTCATGTGTCAAAAAAACACAGCATGAACTTTTTTCACCTCTTTTTGCATAAACAGTGGGCCAGCTTGAGGTTCCTCAAGTTCTTCTATCCTTGGGGCTTACTTTGATATTTATCTATTTCTTTACCAAGAAAACTTGTTCATGGGCAACTCCTAATTTTCAGTTTCTCCTTAACTTTTCTGATATCTTATCAGGCAACAACTGCACAAACCTTTAAAAAGGTGGTTATGGAATTTTAGAGTAAGTGTGCAAGAAGCAGAAGCATGTGCTATCCCTGCTAGGAAAAAAAAAAAGACCTAAAAATTAATGCTCTGTGGATTGGTAGAAAAGTCTGCTGAAAAGTTAGGTAGCAATGTGCTTTTCAGACTCCCAGACATGCTCCTGCACTAAGTGAGAACTTGTTTCAATGACTAGCTGTTCAATGCTGATGGGGCTGTCAATGATGGATGTATCTGAGGAGTCCAAGTTTCTTTTTATTACTGCTTCTATAAAAGCCTTTTCCCTCCTTCAAGGGTCAGATGGTAAGTTATTCAGTCAGACTACAAGTTGTCATTTGCAGCTGAGCATTGTCTTCCTGAGATTCAAACAGGGACAGAAAATGGAGCACAACTCAGCTGCTTCTACATATCAGCTGTGGGTGCATGGACAAGATGTACTTCCATAATGTCACCTATACAAATGTCTGGTCAACCAGGAATTTGCCCATGAGGACCATCTGGTTTTCTTTCCTAGGGTGTGAAAACAGAGAAAAGGCTCATTTCTCTGAACTGTCCAAATTGTGTCAATTTACAGAAAGTTCTAGGGCAGCCTGAGTGATAAATCATTCCAAACAACAGCTTGGAAGTCACTTGCACAAAACTAGCCAAAATGCTTATGGCCTGAACTTTGCTATGTCTGTAACAGTCCATAAAACTCTCCTCCCCCATGAAGGGAGCACTGTCATACTCATTACCCTGTTATGAGTATGACTGACAGATGTCTCCCTTCTCTGCTGGCAGTGACCAGGGAGGACAGTCCTTGACTCAGTTTTGCCATTAGCAAATAAAGAGTTGAAAGCTTCATCTCAGGCTCAATGTATTCATGTTAGTACTGTGTTTCTTGGGCTGAAGGAATTGCAACCATAATAGTAATTGCTGTTCTTACAGCCATCACTGGTGCTTTCAACTGCTGCTTCATGTCTTAGATGGGCTGTACTTTATAGTTAAATGTCCTATGGCACCGGGACATTTTACTTTCTTCCCTCTTCTAATCTGCTTTTGCCCATTCTTATTTCAAGTAGCTGTAGTGTTACACTTCCCAGCTCTATTAAACATGTTTTTCTTTCTGTAACTGTCTCTTAGAGTAAAAAGAGTGAAAATCAAAACCCAAACTGAGCTCAATGCAGTTTTGTAAGCAAGTTAAGCTTCGTACGTTCTTGCTAATACAGGAAAAGTGATAACATGGTGTTGGATGATATTGATGCACTTCATACTTATCAACATGGGTGAAGTAGTTAGTCCACTTGAAATTGATCCTGAAATAATAGGAACATCTGAAGGTAATATACATAAAAACCAAGAAGACAAAATGACTGCCTTGTGTACAGTACAATTTACTCAGAGTGATTTGTTAGAACCAACCTCTCATACATGGATTAACCTAATAAATGTACTAATACTGATCAGTATGTCCTGTAGATCTTAACTCACATATAATGAGAAAGCAAAAAATACTAAACCCCAGCAATACAAAAGAAGCATGCTCTTAGTAAGCATACATTTCATGTCAATTTCTCCTGTGGTGACAGTATTTTACTTACTTCAGCTATGGTCCAGGGTGCAAATTGTTCTAACACTTGAACACGTGAATTGTCATTGTCAAGAGTAAGTCTGTTGAAGCTGACAGAGTTGCTCATGTGAGTAAAGATTCATGAATATATGGACAGGTCCCTGCAGTATAATCATCCAGTGCATTACTTAGTTACTTAGTTTGTTTGGTTTTTAAGACTCTCCTCTCTCAGCACTCTGTGGGGGAGATAGTTTTTAAAGCTGGGTAAATTGCCCAAAGTACTGGGAAGTAAACTTTGTTGATTTTTATTGTCTCTGTTGTTTCAGGTCCATTGAGAACTATAATGAAAGATCTGCATTCAGATGATAATGAAGATGAATCAGATGAAGCAGATGACAAGGACAATGACTCTGAGTTGGAACAACCTGTAAATACACGAGGAGGAGGAGGCAGGAGTCGCAGGTGAGTGTCCCGTGATTGAAAGTGGCCTGCTGACCAAGACATGTAGTGCTTGTTAGTAACAAAGCAAGGTCCGATGTTTTCAGAGTGCTGAGTAGCAAATGGGCAGAAAATTCACTCTTTCTAAAGCATCTGCACATAAAAGAGCCCTTTTCAAGCACTAACACAAGTAGCCGTTCCTGATACAAACTCATCCTCTACTAATCAATATGGTTATGATGATTCTCATTTGCTTGACTTTACTCAATTTTATGTGATCGTGACTTGAGACGAGGAGTTATAATTACTCCCTGGCCTAAATTAGAGAAATTTGTCCTTCCACTGTTGAATAACCTATTCTATACATAGTCACAAGACCTCTTTGCTTACCAGTTTTACATTAAGCTGTTAAATTGAATCCAAATCAATGAAATTTGAATTTCAAGTAAATTCTGTGCTGCATAGAGTAGATAATGCATAAAAATGCATCAGAGCGTAAAGCAAGTGTCTGTCAAAAATATTTTTTAATTTTTTATTTTTTAAAAGAAGCTTCTGCATCCTTGCTACAACCTTCAGAAGGCATCCCAAAACTCATATGGTGTTCAGGCAGCTTGAAGCTCCATCCAAATGATGTTCAAAGTTATGGAAGAAACCAAAACTGTGTCTCTCAAACATTCTACATATTAGGTTCTTTATGTAATTCAGAGGATTTTCCTGTTAGAGCACAGCACCTGAGTGGCAGTGTCAGCTACTGCTCGAATGGGAAGATAACAGGAAAACTTTAATAAATGCAGCTGCTTCCCTGGTGTACTTTAGCAGCTGGAATCAAGGAGAAAAAGACGAAGATGACTAGCTGTTGGAGAATTTGTTGTCAGTGATTGTTTAAAGGATTGTTTCAAGCTCAGCTTGTCTCCTGGTGTGGAGATTTTGTTTCAGTTTTTTGATGAAACTTTAAGGCTATTGTTTTTCTGCTTCATTTTGTCCCAATTTACTAATGTTTTTTTCCCCAACAAAAAATATTTTCTGTTCATAAGTGAATGAAAGGTGAAACTGACTAGGAGCTGGGCTTTTTTGTGGTCTCTTCTGAGATGCTAAGTTTTTAATCAGGAAAAGCTGTGTTAACTTTTGACAATAAACAAGGAACTTTTCAGTAAAACATGTATTCAGGTGGGATGTACAGCTGTTTGGAAGGGTTTTAGGAGAGCAGAAAAGTGTCCCTAAAGGCCAGTTTCCTTCTTTGACATAGCTGTGAACTGAGATAGGGAGAAGCAGTTGAATTTTGTAGGTGTTTAACCATTTCTGTAAAGTTAGCTGCTGTTAGCGAATTGCAGACAGGCAGCCTCCTTCTTTGTGCTACAAATAGTTTTTTCCAGAGTGCAGCCCTGCTCAGATGCCTCTCTTCCATGTGACCTTGATGAACAATAGCCTGCTTAGCAAGGGATTGGTCATTGTAAGTCCCTACCTCAAAGTCCAAGGTTGACTTACCCCATTGACAACCCTTTGTCTGCAGATGTAATGCTGTGGCTCTTTTTTCTGCAGGGTTAGTCTGAGTGATGGCAGCGACAGCGACAGCAGCTCAGCTTCCTCACCGCTGCGTCATGATCCAGCACCACCTGTTCTGAAAACCAGCAACAGCCAGGTGAAAAACGCAGTTTGGCTTTGTATTAGCAGCAGACAGAGTTAGCATCAATCTCAAGATTTTATTGATGCATCTCTTCTCCTTTCTCCCACCAGTGTTCATCTGGAAAGATGCAGTATTTTTTTTTACTGCAGTGGAAGGCACAATAGTTTTTACTTTGCATCACAGTACTTGTTCTAAATTTTTAAGAGCTAACGTTATTTCTGAGGTAGCAACATAGGGTAGTTTGGTTTTTCAAGGAAAATAAAGTAAATTACCTAGAGTTGCAAAATACTCCAGGGACAAATGATAATTAGCTTTTGGTTAGTACCTCTCTCACAGTAAGTATAAAAACTCACATTATTTACAAAATAAAATACACCATTTTTCAGTTATTTTAAGTGTCAATTGCATCATATGTAAAGCTGTTAGGACACATACTGGCTACTTACAGTTGTGATATAGTTAAAATGGTGTCTATGTGCACACAAGTTTGTGGTTTAGAGGGTGAGCTTAATAGGTGGGTCTTTTCTATATCTGTTTTCTATAATTGCTTCAGTTATCTGGCAGATATTATTTATTTGCCTTTATTTTTCTATTAAGATTTCCAGCACAAGCTACAGTACAAACCCCAAATATTAGCTAATTTCAAATGCATTGTGGGGAAGTAAACGCCACAAATTAGGAAGTACTTTGTGCACAGAGAGAAGGTAATTTCATGTCCAGAAAATATTCTTATTTTCTACCACTGTAGGCTCTTCTAAGTTGTCTATACAGAAGTTACAAGTTTTATTTAAGAGATAGACTCGAAGTCAAAAAGCTGTCTGTAGGGGTGAAGAATGTTGCATTTACTGACCACATAAGCACAAGAAAAATAAAAAATCTGTCTTGTTGGCATGTTGTTTAATGAAGACTGATTTCTAAAAAACCAATGCAATTGTTAAGTAATTGTAAGTCTCAATATCAGCAGTCCACTCAGTCACATCTTTTGTGTTCCTTTGCTTCTTGGTGATATAGTAGAAGGTCTATCTCCACATTTAGAAACTCCAAACAATAGCTGTGTGTCTGCTAAAAAAAAACCCCAAAACTTCACATACCTTCTTCCATTTCTTTAAATGAACTAAATTTTGAGCCCGATTTTTGAGCTAATCAGGCTGCAAATTGGAAATTTTGGGAAGCATTGTGAGAATTCAAATTGTGTGAACTATAGCTACATTTGAAATCTCTTCTTGGTACCTTAGTGCTGCTTGCCAGGATGATCTTTTACTGATGAAATCAGGTCTGTTTTAACCAAGTTCCTTTATAGAACCGAAGAGTTTGTATTTGTATTAGCTTTCTCAGACATGATTAGTGCTGTATCTCATCTATAAAGTGCTTAAGATGTTACATTTAAACTGCATATCAAGAGCATTGTAAGGAAGCTGCTTTTTAAAATACACTGTGTTCTTGACAAAGTTCTATTTGAAACCAAGAATTTTCTTCCTGTGAAAACTATAAATGCATCTAAAAGGTACTGAATCCATCATTAAAGGCCTGTTTTTTTGTAGGGTTGGGTGGGGGTTTTTTTCAAGACAAAACTTTGCTACTGGCCTACACAGCAGTAACCCTAGAGGGTGTTGAACAGAAGTACTAGAATTATTCTTCAAAAATGTATGTTTTGAATCTGAACATTCATCACTCTTGGCTAATTAAATCAAGTAAGGTTAACTCAGATCTGCAGTCTCATTCTCTAGATAGGAAAATAGCTGTCTGCCAGCTGTGTTCTTAAGATGCTGGGGAAGACATATACAATTTAATCATTTGTACCAAGGGAAGGAGAAACAAGCGAGGACTTGGGGAAGATGTCAGTAAGGCTTCTAGAAGACTTGTTCTTACACGCTTTATTTCCTTGCTTTAATTACTGAGTTTTATCCTGTGTTGTGGCTGTTGGGTATGATTTTTGGAGTTAATCATGTTGGTGATGTTAGTCTCACTTAAAATGAAATGTGAAACATAATCTCCCATTATCTGTGATTACTTGGTTTTCTTTGATGTTTTTCAGAAGAACTGGTTATATTATAGGTTAGGAATGATATAGTGATATTTCTTTTAACTTCAAGAAATTGTTATCTGTTGGAAAAATGGAAAGAACAATCAACAGTTCATTTTCCCCCAAATATTTCTGCCTTTAGTTCTAAAAGTTTCAAATCAGGCATGGTGTCCTGCTGCTTGTTGATGTACTCTTCTTGAATCTATTTCAGTATCAGATGAAGCAATCTTGGCTTGTATGAGTGATAATAAATGGGTGTGAGTGGCATTGAAGGAAGGGTGCCATATAAGTACAAAAGTAATTACTGCCCATCACTTCGTTTTTCAGTTATAACTCATACAATCAAACAGTCACTCATACACTCACTCAGTCAAACAGTCAAGGACTGTTTGAAAACCTCTGCTGTCAAAGAAAAGAGATAGTATTGAGGAGGTAAAAAAGGAACAGGAAAACTACAGTGATAATGTTTCGTTTCAAAGGCACTGGAGACACCCTCAGCATTGTTTAGTGTCTGCCAAATCACCTCTTATCCTCCCAGCATGTGAAAGATAGGGGGGAAAAAAGCATTGAGAAGGCTTTAAGTGATGTAAAATTCCTACTTTTAAGGATTAGTAATATCATTATCACCTCATTCCAGTATGTCAGCTTTTTCTGCTGTAAGTTACTGTTTGTTCTGAAAAGCATGAGTAAGTTCTATGGATTAAAGAATGAAAAGCTCAGTTTTGAGTTTGTTTTATTAACAGCTGAATTTTTCCATATAGAGTTGTATCGAGTGATGCATTTAATTTTTACAGAATTTTCTTTATTTTCCAGATTTTAGAAGTGAAAAGTCCAATAAAGCAAAACAAAACAGATAAACAAATGAAGAATGGGGATTGTGATAAGGTAAATACCAATGAGGGAGCAATAAAGTACTCAGAATATGATACTACTATAGCAATAAATACTATACTACTGTAGCAATAAACGACTCTAGAATATGTGTTTACCAAATACCAACCTTTGTTACAGAATGAAAATCTTAGTAGAGCTTTGCTTTGGATTCCTTTAGGTGCAGATCTTTTTCTGTTTTCTTTCTATAATTCTTGTGTCTTCTTTCATATTTTGAATTTTTTTCCTTCTTTTCAATCAGGTGATTTGGCAAATTTCACCAGTTGGGACTCCTCCATCTATTTATTTTATCTACTGTCCACCATAAGTTTGTGCTGTGCTTCCCAGAGGAATGAGATGTAGATGAGAATTCATAGATGTATTCCTAGCCCGCAAGTGAATCAGGGGAAAGAAGAAAGTCTCTTTTCCAGAATCCTTTCTGAAGGCTGTGCGTTAGGAAGTGGCAGTGTGATTTAGCATGTTAACTAAAATGACATGAAGCAACTGTCACCATTTAACGCTGAGATAGTTTGATTTACGTCTGTCTAATGGTTGTGGGCAAGAGCTCTCAATCCTTCCATGAGTGAACATAGCACAATTGCCCACTATGGACAAGTTTCTCTGAAAGCTTATATTTTACTGGTATTAGTGTCAATTTTGTGATGATAATTTAAGGCAAAAGATGGAAGTGGCAGCGTCTAGATTTTTAGTGTCTAGAATTTTATCTGCAATATCTAGATTTTTAGTGCTCTGATATTTTGGTTTGCATTTTGGTTGCTTAGGTTGAGTGCCATATCTCATTCTGCTTACAAGCAAAAAAAAAAAAAAATTTAATGGCTCAGGAGCCATTTCTGAAGGAGAAAGTTGATAATAAGGTGGAGAGGTGAGACTTGTTTAATATCCGAGGGAAGAAGCGCTAGAATTTACCTTTGGATTAATCTTGCTTAGTCTTTCTTTCCCTGTTGACACAAAAGAAATAATTACATGCCTCTAGAGAAAATGATTTGATTTTGAGTCTTTGGGTTTGGTTTTTATGTAGAAGGATAGAATATGTTTTCTAAAGATGCTGTTTTGGCATCCCCAGTCTTATGATGCTTTCTGGCACAGCTGAGATACAGAGATTATCAGTAAATAATGACCACCTATGAAGATTTCTGTCAGTGTGAAGTATCTTAAAAAAACCACAAAAAATTACATTTCTGTTGTATTAAGCTAGAGAATGCCAGACTATTAATAAAACATACAGCTCAAAGGAGAGTTTGGTCTTATCTCAAGTCCTGTGTGCCATACTATAAGAAGGATTTAAAGCTGTTAGAGGGCATTCAAAGCGGGTCTGCAAACACAGGGAAAGGCCTAGAGGGGAAGGAGCCTCTGAGGTCACTTGGTCTGTCCAGCCTGGAGAATAGGAGACTGCAGGGGGAGAACTCATTGACTGAGGGAAGACCTCCTGAGAGGAAGAGGAGGGGCAGCACTGATCTCTTCTCCATGGTGACCAGTGATATGGCCCAAGGAAATAGCCTGAAGCTGAGTCAGGAGAGGCTGGATATTAGAAAAAGGTTCTTCACCCAGAGGGTGGCCAGTCCCCAGAATGGGGTCCCCCAGCAAACTGGTCACAGCACCAGCCTGGCAGAGTTCAAGAAGCTCAGAGAATGGAAATGCTCTCAGACACATGCTGTGACCCTTGGCGCTGTCCTGTGCAGAGCCAAAAGCTGGACTCAGTGATCCCTCTGGGTCTCTTCCAGCTCAGGATATTGATTGCAAGATTTAAAATAAGATTTCTATTTCTACTGGTTTTGAAGACATCTGAAGTTTATGAATACATTGCTATGACTTAATTAACAAGTTGTTTATGGGGGGGAATTTGTTTCTAGGCATATCTTGATGAACTAGTAGAGCTCCACAGAAGATTAATGACATTGAGAGAGAGACATGTACTGCAGCAGGTGAGAAGCATTATCATACACTATCACAGTGCACTCATTGAAATTCTTAAGTCGCATCTATTTCTATTTTGCTTTTATTTAAAACTCTGTAATCAATTTTAGATTATTCGTTAAAAACTCTGCTATCAATTTTCGTAGCCTTCAAGCCTGTATAGTCCATAGAAGTCCTTTACCTCTTACACTGCAGTTTTGGGAATTTAATATTAAGTGTGTTACTGTGTTGTCTCTCTAAATGGCAAATTATAAAAAAAATGCCTGAGATATATTTTTCACCAGTTTGTTGTTATGTTTCTTAACATACTGTATCAATAATTATAAAAGCAGGATGGGAGAATGGACATAGCTGTGCACTGTCACTTGATAAAAATCTTGTTGCTTCTTTCCTGAAAATGACCAGCTTTGTCTCAGAAACAATTGAAGTGGGTTTTTTCCCATGGGAAGCAGAAAATATAAAATTCAATGGAAAGCCCACTTTGAAGAAAAACATAATATATTCCTTGAATCTTCTGAAGTCTTAGAATGCATAAAATATGAAAGTGTCCAAACTAAAAGGCTGCAAATTTATTGAAAGGTTATGCAATGGTAAGAGCAAAGAAAGTATTCTTCGCTTTCGGTGGTATTGTCAGGTACTGGATTGGATTGAAAATTGTGAAGATTAAACAGTAAGCACTGTCAACAAAGTAGATGCAATTGTAGCACAGATAGTTTTATTATGTTTTAGAGATGTTGTAAAGAGGAAAATTTTTGCCACTTCTAAAAGATTGCAATCACTTGTCTAATTTTTCTACTAAGCTTGTTAGCAATATTTTGGAAGCTCCAGTATTAACTGCTTTGTTAGTTCAGGCTCCATATTGTGAGTAAAGATGAGAAAACTATTGAGAGGTCATGGAAAAGGAAAATCTTGGTTAAGGATATTCTTAATTAAAGATGAAATTTTGGTAGCTTTGTCAGATTTCGTCTTATAACACACGATGCATATTGGTTACCCTTCATATTTAATGTACTGTTGCCTCCCAAGTTTTGTTTTTCTACAAAGAGAACCAAAGCATGCTTTCAGAATGGTAACAGAGCCAAATTTTTATCTACATAGAGAAATAATTTTGAAGGAGGCTAAGATATAGGAATTGCAACACCCTATCCACTTCACATTGTTCACTGATTCTCAAAGAGTTCACATTAAAACTGAATCTGGAAAAGACACTGTTTTGTAAAAAATCCCACTTTGTGTTTGCTCCCTGAGCACTCATTTCCCCACTTGTCCAAGGCATAGCTTCCAAATGGTATTGCTGCTGATTCACATCAGTGGCCAGTACTGCTGTTAGCAGTGCAGAACTGAGCCACTGTCCCAGCCTGGACAGTCAGGACATGAACTCAGCTTTCACTGGGGCTGTTTGGACAGCCATCAGACCATAGGGCTTACATGGCTTATTGTGGAATTTTGGAAAAGAAAATCAACTTCAAAATGTTTTGTACAGAGCAAATACACAAACAAGCAGGAAACCTTCTTTTTTTTCCCCCATGATGGTGGTCTAGAGCTTTTGAAATCCTGACAGGATAAGCCTGGAGTAGCCAGATCTGACTCCGCAACTGAGCCTGATCTGAGAAGGGGCTGGGACTAGCAAAATCCTTTCATATTGGAATTACTAGGCCATCCTAAGAAATACTTTCCTAGTAAGTAAAGTGCTTCAAGTCGAACACTTCATTGTCTTTCTCACTGGCAGTATTTATTCGGTGATGAATTATTTGTCTTTGTTAGAAAAATAATGGGTTTGTCCACTAAATTGTGTTCATTCTGATATTAGAGTACTGTTATAGTAAGCTTTGTGGGAGCTTACTAATACAAGGAAAAGTCATGTGAAAAGAAACATAACTGAGCTGGAAATTTAGAGTATCCTAGTCTGAGTAAATGAAAAAGAGCAGTATACTCTTGTTGTGTGTTGTAAACTAAACTTTTTTTTCCCCTCTGGAGACAATTTGTCAAACCAGAGAAAGCATTTATTCATGAACTTTGCCTCACAACTTGCATTAGGAGTGAGGCATTTTAATGCTGCAATTCATGATTACTTATATATTATTATTTACATTATGAAAGTTTGGTTGATGTAGAACTGGTGTTGCCTTCCTGGGGGAAATTGTTTTTGCAGACTGTTTCCCGTGTTTCAGAGTGTTTGCAGGCTGTTGGTACAGCCCCAGTGAAAGCTGTATTTATGGCCAGGCTGTGTAGGCTGGGACAGGGATTCAGCTCTTCTGGGAACACCATGATGCTGGCTACAGAAGTCTACCAGGAGTGGGTGGAAGAGCCAAATTACTTACCTATTAGGCTGTCTGCACTAGTGGATGGTCTGTGGTGCTGTAAAAAAAAAAACACAGCTTAGTTTTAAAGCCTTTAATCCTTTAACATTCTGCAACGCATTAATTCTTATGATTTTATCCATTTATAGAAATATCTTCCCAATACTGAATGGATAACTTGCAGAGAATCAGTGCTTCTCTACATTACAAATAATCTGCCATCCCATCTTAGATGTTCTTACTGCTTTGCAGCTATGTAGTTAATGTAAAATACTTCCAGTGTGCACAGAAATTCAAAAGGTACAGAGCTGAGAAAGGCTCTAGGAATTAATATGAAACTTCTGTACTAAGAAATACATAGAGATTGTAGGAAGTACAAAGGCGAGAACAGCAAGGTGTAAAACTGCATAATGGGATTGTGGTTACTACATGAGAAGAGGGATCAAATGCAAAAATATGCAACAGAAAACTGTAGACGGCTGCAAGAGTTTTAGAGGTGTTGATGTTGAAGTGGAATGGTGATGGAGTCATGTGTTCCTGAATGGCAGCTGTCATCTTGTTAGTTTGTTAGGGCCGGTAAGTCTCTTGCACACAGACTTCCAAAGACTTGCAGAAAAACAGTGAAGACGTTGATATAGTGTAAAAGCATGGGCTCTTTAAACTTACACCGAGGGTCATGAAAAGGATTTTCTTTTTCAATTTTTTTTCCAATCTCAGTTGTTACCAAGTCCATAGGCATGACAGCAAACAGGAATGCGGCCAAATTGAGAAAGGAGGAAAATGTATCTTTGTAAATGTGGCTCTTTCCCAAGAGCGGCATTCTCTTTGAGACACTTTTGTTAAAGGAAGCTGAGAAAGAGAGAAGACAGGAGAGATGCGATACTACACTGCAAGTGCCCGGATACATAATGAAATAATTCTGATGTTAGGTGCTACTTACAAACATACAAGAATTGCCTGAGAGGGACAAGATATGTGAAGAACATTTCACCAGTCCTGTGAAATCAGTCCTGTGAGCAGTTTTTATATGAATATTGGACTGTGGCAAGACAGATGTTGGTCAGAAATCATGTTTACAAAGAAATTCCTCTACCACATCTTTCACTGTAAGGAAAGAGGTTGGAATTCATGTGACGAGGCCCTTTCTCTTTTTCTTTTTTTTCTCTTTTTTTCTCTTCTTTTTCTCTTCTTTTTCTCTTCTTTTCCTCTTCTTTTCCTCTTCTTTTTCTCTTCTTTTTCTCTCCCTCTCCCTCTCCCTCTCCCTCTCCCTCTCCCTCTCCCTCTCCCTCTCCCTCTCCCTCTCCCTCTCCCTCTCCCTCTCCCTCTCCCTCTCCCTCTCCCTCTCCCTCTCCCTCTCCCTCTCCCTCTCCCTCTCCCTCTCCCTCTCCCTCTTCCTCTTCCTCTTCCTTTTTCCTTTTCCTTTTTCTTTCTTTTTCTTATCAGATATTAATGCAGCATATCCAATACATTCAAATGAATTTGGCTGGCTAAAGCAGTGTCTCTAACTCTGCATTTTCAGTGAAGAAAATGTTAGTATGACCCTATGGAAGGCAGCAACATTTCTGGTAACTTTTTGTCTTGTTTTCAGGCATCAGAAGTCATATCTTCAGCTGGTAAAAAATCCAAAGCCAGTGCATTAGGCAGCACAGGCTTAAGGAAGAAATTGAGAGCTTGTAGCATGGCTGAAAACTAGGTTGCTCATGTTCTGAAGGTGCTTAACTTCAGATGGCAACTATCTTCTTAGAATTTGCTGCCAGGGGCAGCTTGGAGGTCTGGAAACTATCACATGGCCTAAAACCCTCCATAAATTGAAAAATGACTGTCATTAGTTGCACTTTGACTTCCTTATACAAACACACTCATTTGCTTGTTTAAAGGCTGATAAATAGTTATACTATGATGGATAATGATGAAACTGAGCTGGAGAGACATTATGTAAACAGAGACGTAATTTACTGCAGAAAAGCAAAGCTTATACAGCAGGAACAAATGGGATATTTTGTTCTTTGCAGCCTGAGCTTTTGGAATAAAACATTTTAATGCTGTGTTTTTAATGTTACAACTGTCAGATTTCCTAGCAGCTAATCTCAATATTTTATTCTTTTTGAAGAATTTCTGAATAGCACAAGGATGCTATATGCTAATACTGTAAGTCATGAATTCCTCATTGACTGGCACACAGGCAGGTGTTTTTCATTGGGCTGTCTGGGTTTATCTTGATACATTTTTGTACACCCATTAAAGCCTTTGGGGTTCATTTCAGTCACTTGCCAGGTGCCCAGACATAGCGACTGTATCTCTTGGGGGCTGGATATTTAAAATGTTTGTGTTTCCCTTGACCTAGAGCTTAAAAGCCAAAAGCAGAACTTGATCAATAGAAGTCCTTATCCATTTCTTAAAATATGCAGCACTGTTTAAAAATACATGTGTTAACACTTCCACATAATCTTTGTTTCTAAAATCAAGTATATTGCAGTGGGGGTTATTAGGGGTAGTATTCTTCCACAGTAACACAAGGAAGTGACAGAGTTGTTGGTCAGAAATCATGTTTACAAAGAAATTCCTCTACCACATCTTTCACTGTAAGGAAAGAGGTTGGAATTCGCAGTGTAGCTGCATTTTCTTGGCCACTGCTTCTGTAAACTTCTTGTGCAGCCATTTATTTGTCTCAGTGGATATCAGTGGATATTCAGATAGCAAGCCCAAGATTAGATTCTAGACTTTACAAAAGGAGGCTGGATTGACTACTTACCTTTGCTTCTCTCTTAGATGAGGCTCTAGAGAGTGGCAAAAAATGAGAATAATAATACATATCAAAGTTTGCTTCTGGTATCAATCAGTTTTTTCACGCTCCATTGTTTGTTTTTTTGCCTCATGTCAATTGCAGAACAACAGTAGGGGATGAAAAAGTGTTGCAAGAATCTGTGAACCAAGTGGACAAATGAAGTTAGTAATTTTAGATTAAAAATTCCTATATGGAAAAGAAGTTGAAAGCAAGAGGTACAAATTTAAACTATGTGCTAATAAAAGCGAGGTTTTTTCCGGGTGCTTTCAGAAATATGGGCAGCTGTAATCCAAATTAAGCAGATTTTATTTTTATATTTTCCCATCTTTGAAAATAAAGGGTGATTGAAAAGGGAGATTTTTATTGTAACAAGCATTTCCCTTTTATTATTTTATCTTGTATCCGTTCTATTTTATCTGTTCTTGGTTGTGTCATTCCATGCCTGACAATACACATTTCATATTTCATTTATCATTTACATAGTCTTTACTTCTGTGGTCTGAGAAGAAAAAATATCTGTTTATGTAATGACATGGAGAGTGGAAATCTTCAAAATATTTAGTTTAAATTAATTGTTCTTTGTGAAGTTGGTTATTGCTAACAGATTTGTCTTTTTAAGGTACATTCTGTAACCCACGTGTGCATATGTGTGTATCTCCTCCAGCTGTGGAAAAGGAATTGCAGTCAGAGTACTAAAGCTCAAAACAATCAAGGAGTATCTTGCAGTAGTGTTTCAGTGGAGGTGTATGTGGAAGCCCCAGAGCTAAATGGGTTTCCACTTGGAGGTTGCAGACAGGATTTGGAGTGTAGCCTGAGTGCTGCACGAGGGGTGGTTGAAGGACTGAGAAGAGCAGTGTTGTTCTGTGAGTCCATGAGCTACCCAGAGACCACTGCAAGGTGGAGTGCTTTTCTGTGTGCCCTTGGCATGTCTGTCTCTTGGAATGAAACCACACGTAAGAGATTTATAGCAGCCATGTGCTGGCACTTTGTTAGCCCTCTCTGACAAATAATGCTTTGGCTTTTCAAGATGCTCAGTGTGGGTTTTTTTGAGGTAGGTATGCATCCCAGAACTTAAAATATCTGAAGTTATTTTTATAGCAATTGTGTTATGACCACTCTTCAAAAATAAAGACTACAGTTTAATGACTAAAAATGTCACAACTGCAGAAAGGCACAAGTTAGGTGTCTGCTGTTGATTTCATGGAAATGTGAGATGGTTAAAGTTAGAAGGAATCTTTGGAGGTCACAAGGCCATGTAGAGCCAATTGCCTGGGACTATGTCAAATGACTGAAATATCTCTAAGGATGAAGACCCCACAACCTAAATGATGTTATGACCTTGCTGGGAGTCCTTCTATAGTTTATTTGGCAAAAAAAAAAAAAAGATTTAACTGTGTTACTCAAAAAGTGACTACTACTTTGTGAACTAACAGTTCATGTAAGATTTCTTGGGTTTTGGGTTTTTTTTAATAATAGAGACTGGACTCTCTAAGGATTTTTTTCTTTTCCTCGCTTGCAGAAAGGTTTATGTAATTTATTTCCTAATGTAACCTGCTTAGCAGCTATGCACATAATAAACATTCCAGAGATCTACTTGGGATTTTTAATTATTTGTTTGAGCTTAAGAGTATAATGTTGCCCCTTCCTCCCCTATTTTTTAAACTGAATTAGAAAATAAGCAGATTTTCTTTGAACATTTGAAAAATATTTTGTCAGTGCTAATGTTTGCAGCAACAGCAGATGGGTATGCTGACATTATGGTTGATAATGATCTTAAAAAAAAAAAAAAACAAACAACCAAGATACCAGAATCTGGACGATAATGCATGTCAGAAAGGAAGTGAATGATAAGGATAATGGTTAAATCTGCAAGTATTGGGGCAATTTGCCTCATGTTAGACCTTTCATATGGTACTTGTTTATACTTACAGCAGGCATGTAAAACTGCTGGAATTTCCAATTGCATCTTTTCTTTTTTTTCAGATAGTAAATCTTATAGAAGAAACTGGACACTTTCATATCACAAATACAACCTTTGACTTTGATCTTTGTTCACTGGACAAAACCACAGTCCGTAAACTACAGAGTTATCTGGAAACATCTGGAACCTCCTGAGGATTCAGCATATGGCTGTGTCAAAAACTGTTCTTTAAATGATGTATGCAGAATGATGCGACCAAAATGGAGGGGAAAAAAACCAAAAACCTCTTCAGCTTTTTTTTTTCCTTAAAGCCAGTCTCTTGATAAAGGAGAGCAAAAGTGACCAGACTCAGAGGACCACTCTTCTCAAGAAGAAAATGCTCTGGAAGAGTTTGCCTGGATAGCCTTGAAAAACAAACACAGAAAAACAAACAAAAATACTTGTTCTTAATGAATGTGTATGATATCATGTATCTCTCTCTGTGGTGTTCAAGTCCACAAGACGAATGCATGTTCAACACACTGCCTTACTACATAACTGATCTATTTATTATTGCATACATGTATCCAAAAGTCAATGAGTCACTGAGTGACACTACCAGATATTGCAAGTAGTGGGGTCCCTTGTGTGCTCTTTTGATGCAGTACTTTCACAAGCCTAGTAACCTTATTCACATTGAAATGCCACTTCTTGCTCTCTTTCTTTAGTCAATTAAAACACTACAGTCTTGATTCCAGCTCTGCAGTTCTGGGAAACAAGATACAAACGTGGCAACCAAGCAGTGGTCCTGTATTTCATTTCCTGTCTACCACAGCAGCTTGGACTGCAAGTCCTTGATTCTATCCACTTACTGATATTGATTTTAACCACAGTTAAAAAGTGCACCAAATAGGTTCATATGACTTGCTGTCTAGCCTCAGTGAATAAACCAGTAAGACTTTTGACAAAAAATGCTTTGTATACTGTCCTGAATCTGGCAACTCTTGCAGTCTACATTTTTGTGTCCATTTAAATGTTGCAAAATTAAATATATATTAGAGTGAAGGTGTTCTGCAGGAGCTCATGATAAAAGAAAAAGTACTGGTCCTGTTTTTAAAGAACATGTTGTAGAAAATTTTTAATTTGGAGCTATTTATTACTTTGAGTTTCAACACTCTTCTGCTGTGTGTGACTCACTTCTACCATAAAACTTTTTGCATAACATTTTTGTTCATTCATATAGTAAATGATCTGCTTAGTTTGTTTTGGGGATTTTTTCTGATTTAGTTTGCTTTTTTACAACTGCTAAATTAAAACCTTTTGTTTGAAAAGAAGAAAAAATGTTGTTATACAGTTAAATGAATACATGAAATAAAATACATGTATGATATCATCTGTATGTGTGTTTATATATACACGTGTACCACACCTGTGTATATGTATATACATACACACATACATGCACATATGCTTTTTAAACTTTTCAGATTTTGGTATCTGTTGATAACCTTATTGTGTTTCCAGAAGAATTTCTTGTCTATAAAAATGAGTATTCTTTCATAGCATCCATTATTTCTTGAAATCAGGATCCTTGTTAATGCCTGATCAAATGAGAGGATGTGTACTCAGTTTCACATTGATGCTTCATGCTCTCATATTGCTGATGGTTTCTCGATGAAATCATTGCCTTTATATGAAAAACTCAAATTCTTAAATGACAAGAGAAAATAATAATTTTAAAAATACTTCTGGATGCAAAGGTTTGTTCAGGTTTACCAGACTGATAAATGTATCTTGTTGCTAGACAGGCCAGTATGTCATGTGTATGCTTATTATGCCACATGTAGTCTCTATGTGTAGAGCTAAACAGTAGTATCTTTATGACTTACTGTTTAATGTGCACAGTTTGTGCAGCACTGAAAAACTATTGGGGTTATTTCTTATTCAGATGGTAAATCTTAATACTGTTTCTTTAAGTCCAAAGAAAATTTTACACTTTACTCTTTTTGAAAGGGCACGATACATATTGGGTTGGGGGGCTTTTTTCTTATTTAAAATGTTGTTTGATCATACTCCGCAGGAAGTCCTCCTTAGGCTTCTGAAGAATAAGTGTACTTTTTCAGTAATGTTATGACTCTTATTGATGATTGGCATGAAGCATACTTGAAGCGTTATGTTGTTCTTTTAAGTCCATGTCTTAATGTGCAATTGGGGAGGGGATGGAGGACTGGGAGTGTAATGTTAACTTTACTATTGACAGAAGGCAGGTGACGATGGGGAAGGGAAAAGGGGTGCATGTAAAGGGGATAAACTTCAATTTTTATTGATTGTTTTATATAAAAATGTTTGGTAATCTAAAAGCAACCTTAAAAACCTTTGGTCTGCAAATGTGTGTTCAACTTTCCTGTCTTCTAGTTATACCAGATGTATATGGAAATTTGTCCACTTGGACTTTTCTAAGTCTTGTGGTAAAGACTCATTGAGTTTCAGAAGGGGATACTTCTAGTACAACTATTGCACTGTTTTTTTAGAAATGGTGAAATGAATCATTTTACCCTTAAAATACCAGATAAGCTTTATTGTACACTGAGAACAGGGATGGAGGAAAGGAAAAACTAGATAAATAGGCACAAAAGGGAGATAACATCAATTACAGTATCAAATCACTGCTGAATTTCATGCAAAATGTGGATGATCCTTAAACTCTTAAATTTTCTAATTCAATGAGAGAGAGAAAATAGACTGTTGGTGTCAATGTGTGCATTGACTTTTTCACAAAACTCTGATAGAAATAGAGTGACTAAGTTTTGATCTAAATTTTAAAGTTAGCTATTTTCATCTAATTTTGTATATGGAAACAAAATAAATCTATGTTCACCTAATTTCAGACATTCATCTTTCTCTTAAAGGAAAAACAAGAAGATACCCTTCCAAGTCTTTAATGTCTATGAGCATTGATCTTTGAGATGGGTTAAAGTGTTTTGGCAACAAAGGTTTTGAAGTCTTACTTAGCATAAAGCTGTTTAAAGCAGTTATATAAGAGAATTTGGACCAGACAGAGTTTAGCAGTAAGTTCCAATATCTAGAGTAATTCTCAGCATGAGTCACTGTTACTAGAGCAGCAGTTGTATCCAGTAGCAAAGGCAGTTTTCTCACTAGAAACTTTCCTCCTCAGAAAGTGGATGTCCAATTCGGTAGACAACTTAAAAAAAAAAAAAAATTAATTTTTCTTATAAATCAGCTGAGAGGCTTTACAAAACTTCCAGTGTCATCTAAATTTGAAGGCCATCTTAGTCCGTGCTAAAGAAAAAGAGCTAGAAAGGAGGAAGGGGCCTCCTTTACTGCTCTCATACACTGAAGTGAAGAGAGTCTTCCAAGGTAAAACTAAATCTGTGCTCAGTCTTCAGCCTTTGGACTACAAGAAATGGTTGATCGTTTCTCTCTCTCTTCATTGGTTTGATGTTTTTAGAAAAGTCTATACTTTCAGTTTCAGAAACAAAATGCACACAGTACAGTACATTTGGAGAGCCCAGTATATTTCTATTAAAGTTTCTTTTAGTCTCTGGGAAAGAAATTACAAGTTCTTGGGTTTTGCCTGGCCCATTGTTCTTCTTTCCCATTCTCACAGTGAAATAAAGTACTTTCACAATCTAGTTTGAGTCCTTGGTCCTTACTGGGTATAATCTTCCTTTCCTAGAAGCTATACCAGTGTTTTGGGGTCTCTTGAATGACCCATTTGTTCTAAAACCTGTCACTTAATTTGCAAAATTGATGGGAAAACTGTAGAAATGCCTGAAGTGAAAATTGCCTCATTCATTTGGTTTTGTTGTATGCATTATCTTACTCCGGACACTGCATTGATGGTAGTATGTTTGATTTGTTTGGTTGCACCATATCTCATCTTTTACCACTTGCAGTTCGATGACAGACTATCTTTTAGTAAACTCCTGTTTCAGTCTACAGAGTCTGTTTTGTGTTTGCTCATTCGCCTGTGGTTTGCAGAAATTAGGAATCACGATGAAAATTTTGTCAGGTTTTCACCCACAGCAGGAGCTAGGAGGAACTACAGAAATAAGCAGCAAAACAAGAGATGTTCCAAAGTTTAACAAGCGTGAGGCATGTTTGTATGAGCCTCAATAGTTTTCTTAATTGTCAAGCAGTATGCAGTAGAATGCGGTGTACACCAGGAAGCTGCTCTATACACTGTACGGAGTCTTACTGCTGGGCATAAAAGCCTTCCTAACAGATGACAGGGACTAAAACACATATATCTGCAGTGCTTTTGTGCATGCTTGGAAGTTAATCAGTGTATTAATGCTGCTGAACCAATGACATTTACAAGGCTGGCTCTCTGTCTGGACAGATAAATTAACATCAAAGCACACTCACTGTAAGAGCCTTGCATTTGATTGAGCAGCAAGAATGCTACTGTGACCAGACAGGAAAGAGAGGTGTTACTACAGTGAGAACAAAGCCCTGGGGTGTGGGGTGGAATGGGGAGAAAGGAAAAAAGGTGTAAAGAAGAGATGCAATAGTCAACTGCTTTGGTTTGTTATTGTAAAATCTGCAGTTGTTGATGAGTAGAAACAGAGAGTGGAGATTGCAACAACATAAAAAAATTTAGGTGTTTTATTGTTTCGGATGCTAATGTCTGTTTCACATTTGTTTCAGTATTTTATCTGACTTACATTCTATGTTTTACCTCAGCTAGGCTGATTGTACTGCAAAGTGGTAGTGTTGCATTTTTCATTTACTTTAATATTGCCAGTCTTGTAATTTGAGTAAAGTTAAATGTAAGCCTGTGAATGCGGCAGATGTATTTTTATTATCATTCAGTATCATTCTGACTGGAAGTAACCATTTCCTGAATCTTCCATCAAATAGATTATGTATTTTCATATGTTCCTTTAGAAAGCTGATGATATAAAACTGCAATTTCTGTAAGTAGACAACTCCCTTCTCATCACAGCAAAGAATAAATTATTAATTTTTATCATTGCTCACAGAGAGACAGAATGCAACATTTGAGTCTTGTTTAGGAAAGAGTGGGTTTGTGAAGGTGTCAGACACAGCTTTTTAACAAAACCTAGAAATAAAGCCTATCTCTTTTCAGAAGGAGAAGGACAAGAAATACTTACTTAAAACATTTCTACTCTGATAATGCTGGGGTTTTCCTACAATTACATTCCTCTTTCAAATCTTTAAGCATCTAAAAACCAGTGACTACATACAAACTGTTAATGAATCAAAGGAATTGAAAATAGAAGCAAGTTTGTATTAAAATCCTGACTGTGCAAGGAGTAAGGTCATAATGCTGATACTGCTTTCGGCACAGGGCAAACATTCCTAGCACATGTGGTTTGTGTATCCTCATCTGAGTGGGTGGTCTAGAAAATGGTGCAAAATGCAGCAGGAGGGCTCAGTTTTTGAGTGGTGCAGAGGAAACATTCATTATATGCTCTGCCAGTACCACCCAGGCTATCCAAGATGAAGCAGTTTTCTTTCAACTTTTATGAGCAGCTACATTTTCACTTTGCCTATGCAGCTAAATATTTTAATTCTTTTTTTACAACTCTATTAGTCCCAAACTGTAAGTTCCATGCTCGCTAGGCACCTGGTTAGGTTTGGAGTGGGGTTATTGTGGTGTGGCTGTTTCTTTGGGAAGCTCATAAGACGGAAGTGAAATACAGTTGTGACTAATTTTTTATTATTATTATTATTATTATTATTATTATTATTATTATTATTATTATTATTTTTATTTTTATTTTTATTTTTATTTTTATTTTCTGCTTCTAGCAAGTATAAGCTTCTGAAATATTTACTCTCAAAAATTGTCTTGCATGTAAGAAAAAGTTAATACTTCTTTCATTAGTGTCAGGTTTTTTTAGCGCAGTGTATAGTAAGTGGATGAATGAAAAATAAGCTTTGGTGAAAGTAGCCACATTTGAAATCAAGATTCTTATGGACCATTGCAGTCAGGGCAGCCCAGAAATGCTTTTTTTGTTGTAGACATGCGTGAATCTCAGACTGTGTATAAAGGGAAATAGTGATTAAGGTGCTCAATTAGTTTTTAACTATCTCTTGCTAAGGTACATCAGACATCTGCTCACAACCTATGTAAAAACTTGAGTGTCAGCGGGGACTTTTCTGTGCTAAACACCCCTTTCTCTTTGCATTGTCACAGCTATGAGAATAGGTTGCTGCAATAGGCACTTGCTTGTAACTATGGGACATAATTCTGCAGTGCCTTGGTTTAAGTTGGTTGGCATAAGTTTAATTATGTTCATGATTAACCATGATGCTTGTTGCTCAGATGAATCACCTTTATCCTTTACTCTTTTGTGATTTCAGATTAATATTTGCAGGTGGACAGGTGGGGGAGGAAAGGGAGGGAGAGAGTTGTTCTCTCTCCATCAATGCAATGTCCTCTCTCATTCTGGATTTACATTCTAAAGACAATGACTCTAACAATAAAATATCAAGGCTCAAGCTCTTCCCATGAGAATGTCATGCATTAAACATCTGCAGAACCTTTGGTGGCTAAATCAATCCTGGATTTACGGTTTATTCTTCAAAAGGATTTAAAGCAAGAAAAGCAAGATTGACTCTGCTTCACAAAGTTTTTGAGGTTAGAGATATCATCTGGTCCAACTCCATGGTTTCTCCTTGAAAATCCCTTTTGCCAGATTCTTTGGGAAGCTCTTTGTACTGGCCTGTTCCCAGGAACTGAGTGTTCAAGTAAACTAAATGTAGCGTTGAGCATCCAGGCACAGTCTTACGTGCCTTATGTCACTGTTCCTTTAAGAATAGGCTTTTCTTTTTCCTGGATAAGTAGTTTTTGTTCAGGGACAAAAGCTGGTACAGATCACAGAATCACAGAATCACAGAAATTCTAGGTTGGAAGAGACCTTTAAGATCATCGAGTCCAACCCATGTTCTAACACCTCAACTAGATCATGGCAGCAAGTGCCACATCCAGTCTTTTTTTAAACTCTTCGAGGGATGGTGACTCCCTTGGTAGATGATTCCAGTATTTGACCACTCTTTCTGTAAAATACTTCCTCCTTAATTCTAGCCTGTATCTCCCTTGGTGCAGCTTGAGACTGTGTCCTCTTGTTCTGTCTGTTGTTGCCCGGAGAAAGAGGCCGACCCCCAGCTCACCACAGCCACCCTTCAGGAAGTTGTAGAGAGTGATAAGGTCACCCCTGAGTCTCCCTTTCTGCAGGCTGAGCAACCCCAGCTCCCTCAGTCATTCTTCATATGGCTTGTGCTCCAAGCCCCTCACCAGCCTCGTTGCTCTCCTTTGGACACGCTCAAGCATCTCAACGTCCCTCCTAAAGTGAGGGGCCCAGAACTGGATGCAATACTCCAAGTGAGGCCTCACCAGTGCCAAGTACAGGGGAAGAATGACCTCTCTGCTCCTGCTGGCCACTCCATTTCTGATACTGGCTGGGATGCCATTGGCCCTCTTGGCCGCCTGGGCACACTGCTGGCTCATGCTCAGCCGACTGTCAACCAGCACCCCCAGGTCCCTTTCCACCTGAGCACTGTCCAGCCACACCGTCCCCAGCTTGTATCGGTGCAGGGGGTTATTGTGGCCGAAGTGCAGGACTCGGCACTTGGACTTATTGAAGTTCATCCCATTTGATTCTGCCCATGCATCCAACCATTCCAAGTCCCTCTGCAAAGCCCTCTGTCCCTCTAACAGATCAACACACGTTCCCAGCTTAGTGTCATCTGCAAATTTGCTAATAAAGGACTCTAAACCCTCATCCATGTCGTCAATAAAAATATTAAACAGAACTGGCCCCAGCACAGACCCCTGAGGGACACCACTGGTGACTGGCCCCAGCTGGATGCAGCACCATTCACCAGCACTCTCTGGGCCCGGCCATGCAGCCAGTTCTGAACCCAGCAAAGAGTGCTCCTGTCCAAGCCACAGCCTGCGAGTTTGTCTAGGAGTATGCTGTGGGAGACAGTGTCAAAGGCCTTGCTGAAATCCAAGTAAACAACATCTACAGCCTTCCCTGCATCCACCAGCCAGGTTACCTGGTCATAAAAGGTGACCAGGTTGGTCAAACATGACCTACCCCTCCTAAATCCATGCTGGCTGGGTCTGATACCCTGGCCATCCTGCAAATTTTGCGTGATGGCGCTTAATGTAAACTGTTCCATTCTCCCTCTATTCACTGGAAATGAAAATAATTTTAAAGGAGCCTTTTAACAATTTTGATATACTGATTTACAGACCAAATGTACTTAGTTGGCTCTGGATTTTACACAAATGATAATTTTTCTTTTGTGTATTTAATAATGCACATACTGTATCATAGAATCGTTGCTTGGTTTCTCATGGAAGAGACTGCTAAAAATTACCTGATTCCAACCTCCCTGTCATGCCAGGAGCACAATGCACTAGACCAGATTGCTCAGAGCTCCATCCAACCAGGCCTTGAACATCTCCAGGAATAGGGCATCCACAGCTTCTCCAGGCAACTTCTTCCGCTGCCTCACTGCCCCTTACATTCAAGAATTTCTTCCTAAAATCTAATCCAACCCTTTTTCAGTTCAAAACCATTACCTCCTGTCCTATCACTATAGGACCTGGTAAAATATCTTTCTCTGTCTTTCAAATAAGCCCCCTTTAGTTATGGGAAGGTTGCAGTGGGGTCTCCTCCAGGCAGAACAATATCAACTCTCTCAGACTGTCTTCCTAGGGAGAGGTGCATCAGGTCTCTGGCCATTTTCAGTGGCCTTCTCTGGACCTGTCCTGTGCTGCGGGCCCCAAGTCTCACAGTCTGTTAATGTTTTTCCTGTATGTAAAGCATAATTTCATGGTCTGAGCAGAGAGAAGAGGGGATGATCCATGGTTCTCACATGCTACACCGCTGGTACCTCTTCAGACAGCTACCTGGCTTTTCTGCCAGAGCTGCTCCCCAGACCCAGTCTGCAGCACTCTGCCTTTCCATAGCAGACCTCAACATTTGTCCTTGTTAAAATTTAAAGGGTCAATACCGTCCCCTTCCTCCCACCTGCCTAAGTCATGCAGCCCTGCCATCAAATATTTGACTACAGGTACCCCAGACTGGTGTCATATGCAAATCTGAGGCAGGTGCACTACATCTTCTCCCTCGAGACACTGATAAAGGTGTAAAACAGGACAGGTTCCCACAGACTCTTGGGGAATGCCATCCCTAACCTGTTTCCAGGTTAGCATAAAATACTAGTGACCAGCCTTTACACCTAACCATTTTTTACTCCTGTAGCTGTCTCCCCACCCAGACCTCAGTGCCTGAACCCAAATATGGAAATGCCATGGCAGAATCATTTGGTTACTAAGGTTGTGGTAAATGACATCCACTGCTCTCACAAAAGTGAGAGCATTTACTCTTGGTAAATGCTTGATGTAACTTGCCACAACCACCATCTTCATATATCTGGAATAAATTTCCAAGGGCAGTAACTACATGAATTGCACAGAAACTGAGATGATAACTGGCTTTTAGTTCATCAGATCACCCTTCTTTTCTCGTTGTAAGGCATAGGTACTACATTTGCCTTTCTGTAGTCATGATGTGTCAAGCTGTTAGGGTGTAGCTGTGCTAGGGTATCAGCCACCTGAATTAGCACCTGTTGATGTGGCCTTTCAGGTCCTATAAATGTATGGGGGACAGGATTGCTCTAGAGAACTCCTCATTGACATCAGTACCTCCTTTCTTCCTTGAACTCTGTCTCTAGACATGAAGGCTTGATAGTGAAGTCCAAGGACTGAGCATCCCACAAACTTATCCATGGCCACTAAATAAAATCTGGAAAATTATGAATGGGACCATTATCAAACCATCAAACTCAATCATATGTAGTCTGACCCATGGCTACTGTGCAGTTTAGAGTAGGAAAAGCATCTGTCATTCAGTCTGGAGCATTTATTTTCATGAATGGCGGGGGCAGATAACCAGTTATAAGAATTTTCTGTCTCTTCCTGTTGTCAGAGCAGCACAAAAGATCTGGAGGACAGCTGGGGATGCATTATTTATCTGGCTGTATATAAACAGAGAACTGATTAATTGCCTTTTAGTGGGGTTTTTCCCTCCATTCTCTCTCAAGACAGATGCCAGAAAACTAGGCAACAAATATCCTTTTTTAAATGAAACAACACCAAGTTACACATTGATATATAAACTTGAACTTATGAATCAAATGTAAGGTTTGTTTAGCAATGAATTCTGTGTAACATAAAGGGTTAAAAAAACTGTGGTCTTCTTTGAGTTTTCTCCAAAAGGTCAAGGGCTTATGAAATATAAAAATGTCAGGACAAAATTTTTTTTATGCAAGGAAGTTCTCTCAACAGAGAGAACCTTTTGCTTTAGTTACTTTTACCATAAAAGGTGAAATGTAAAATGGGAGTCAAGCTAGAGAAAAATTTGAAGAAATCCAGGCTGATGATATGATAAGTAGGATTGATGAAACCCAGCAGAAGTATCTGTTTGGCTCCAGGAGATCTGGTGAATGAATTCTCATGTCCAACATGTCATTAAGGATCATTTATGCTAACCAGCTCCATAATATATGCTGATTTTCTCTCTGTGGTTGCTCCCAACTCTGTGTTGCTGAATTACAACTCCTGTCTGAATGACATTTGGTTTTAATCTGAGAATGCTACATGGCAGAAAATTGTCCCTGGTTCCCTGTCCCTAAAATCAGTGATATTCCCTTAATTCTGAAAGTCCAATTTGAGCTATTTAAGCTACGTATGTTTGGTTACTTTCATATGAAACTCAAGCATTCCCTCCTTTTCCTTCAGGACCTGCGAGGCATGGTTTTCTTTTTCTTTTAACTGCAACTTAAGTTTCTAATTTAATTGCATTCTCTGCTTGATTCAGATGCATAAAGTTGAGAGTATGGAAATTCTCTCTCCTCCTTTTTTTTTTTTTTCCAATGTCACATTTGTTTCTGCTACCAAAGTATTTTATCAGGAATCACAGAATATCTTGAGTTGGAAGATACCCATAAGGACCATCAAGTGCAACTCCCTGCTGCTTGCAGGACCACCTAACACTAACCCATTGCATTAACTTCTTGCTCAGATGCTCCTTGAACTCTGTTAGGCTGGTGCTGTGACCACTTCCACAGGGAACCAGTTCTCCAGTGCCCAACCACCCTTTGTGTGAAGAACTGTTTTCCTGTTGTTCAATCCGACTTCCTCTGATGCAGCTTCAAGTATATTTCAGTGTATCCTATAGCTGGTCTTCAGGAGAAGGTCAGTGTGGTCCAGAAGGACCAGAGAATGTCTGAAAAGATTTGTCCAAATTTGTCCTGTAAACTTCAGTGGATGCCAGAACAAATATAAACCATTTAGAAGACCTGCAGTTGCCACTGTACCTCAAAACAGATCAAGAACTGGTTGAGACTGAAAACTCAAGTGAAATGTGTTCTAAATTAAGGAATTACAAATGTCTGATTTCCTCTAAATTGGAAGTAGAGGGCAAGAAAAGGGAACAAGAAATAGTGGAACATTTAAATCAGGCTGTTCAAATATGAGGATGATCAGAGAGAATAAGGTACCCGTTTGCAATGTTGGTGCAGTGTACAGGGTACATACAAGAAAAAGAGGTAGAAGGCTCTTTCTTTGAAGGTAGTAACAGTTACAGCACCAAAGTTGAAGGGTGATTAATTATGTCCCCTTGAATTTACTGACTTTGTCTCCTGGAGGGAAAGGAGGCACATGGAGAGTGCTTGCCAAGGACCTATGACAAGAACAGAGAACAATTGTCTTCCCAAGTGTCCTGCCTGCAGGCAAATAGGCCGAGAGGAAAGGTACTGCATCTGCAACAGGAAGGAGGGAGTGAGCTTTGGTGCAGCTAATTGCTTTCAGTGGGAATACCATAAGAAATCATTAGGGGTTGGAGACTGGGCTAGAGAGAGGCAGGAATGGAGGGTGTTGACATATATGCAACTTGAGGTGAGAGAGCATAAGACATTAACAATAGTGTTAGAATTTACTTGGGAAAAAAAAATTCAAAGGCTGATGTGCCTGAAGGTATGTTAATTTACTAGAGGGAAATAATAAGAGCAGCGCAAACCAATACAATGAAGTTTAGTGGGGTAATCTTCAGAGAGTATTTCTTAAATGGAAGAATATCAGACACAGTTTTAAGGAATCTTTTAAAATCCCAGTGCAGCAGTGCTAAATGAGAAACTACGAAAACTGAAACTGAAACACAAGAGCAGCCTGTGCCCTAGGAAATTGAATCAATATAGAAAAATGACAGTTTTTTCTCACTTGGAGAATGAAGGCTGTATGGAATAAATTTCTGAGAAAAGTAAGTTAAACAGTCATTTAATGAGATCAGGATATCTTGATTTGTTCCAGGGGACGTGAAGATGCCAAAGAAGCAGGGTGAAAAAGTTCAAAAGTGAGCTTTTGATATTTCTCAGAAGGTTTAATATCTTTTCCTGTCCCCAAATTTTAGTATGCTCTTGCCTCTGATTAACCTTTCACCCCCGTTGTGTGGCAGAACAATGGCGCCTTTGTTAAACCCTCAGCAGAGCTACTGATTCATTATGTCCTACTTAATGTCTATTGGTAGTCCTCCAGTTTATCTGTGATTGTTTGGGCTTTTTTCCCCTTTTTGTCTTTACCTTATCAAAGCACCAGAAACAAAAAAAAATAGCACTCAGATTGTTCTGCCTTGTATTTCAACCCCAAATGCTGAAACATGATAGAGAAGCAGTTTCTTTTTAACCAGTTTAACATACCTTGCATTGGGTATTGGCTTTAAAAGCATGAAAAGCATTTAAAAATCAGATCTTGCACTCTCTTTTCTGACATGAAAGAAGAGAACTATGGATTTTCTACCTCACAGTTCTGTCATTTCTGGGAGTGAACAGGAATGACAACCATTTGAATTTTTTTTCCAAAACAATGTGATAAAAATTTCCACAGTATACAAGTGATACTAATGCTACTCTTCAAAAGTGTCCCCAAGTCACTGAGGTTTTTACCCCATTTTGTTCTCCAAATGCATAACTATTTTATTTATGTGTCATTGTCATGGATGTCAATTCCCCAAATCATGTACCATAGTATTGGGGCTATAGAAAAACACCCATGTGCCTCCCATAGGGTGTAAGTTGTCTGAGTCTGTAACAATATGGGATCACAAGTTCTGACCTCAAGAAATGAAGGTACAGAAGTAGGTCTCTATATTTATGATATATAATCCCACAATACATTTATGATATATGATCCCACTATATATTTATGTTATATAGTCCCCAGAGAGGTTTGATAAACCTTTAAAATCAGGAGTAAAGAATTCAGCCAGAGTATGTATATATTTATTCTTTCTGTATCACAGGGAGAGTATACAGAGAACTCGTTGGGTATGCTACAATTTCTGGACAGCTTGCATCTGAAATTTGCAAAACTAGTCTGAAATTTACTGCACCTGAAAATATTTCATGTTTTGTCTACTGGTTTTGCCTAAAGGTTTGGGATCTTTGGCTTTTTAATAAATTTTCTTATGACACAACGCCCAACCACTATACTTTGTTAGTGAACATTTGAAATTTTGGAGTTTTATTTTCTTATTATTGCTGACAGCATTAAAGGTTGATTGCATATAAGCAAATATTGTAATAAAAATTTAATGGGTATTAATGGTTAAATTAATTGTTTATAGTGTGGTCTCTAAACTGAAACTCTCAGGTGAATTTGTTGTCTCCAAATTTAGATAGCTAAACACGAGGTTTTCCAGATCTGCAGAGAGCCACAGCTGCTGAAACAGGTGTTGCGGGCAAGAGGTTTACTATATACTGTACAGCCTTAACTGAAACAGTTATTAAATAGCTTATTGTCACTCACTGTAAATCATTTCTACAATACTGTGGAGATTGAATTGTTGCTTATGCTGCACTGTGAGTAGCACGGTATTCCATTGGTGTCTGAACATCATGGAGAAATTCACCATCTAAATAATATATATACATATACAAAACCAAAACAAAATTAAGAAAAATTTAGATGCCCAGGAGCAATTGTGCTGTGTTGTAAGCAATGCACCAATTTCAAAGGGACTATTGTACCAGGGAAAGTTAGCAACACCAACCTATTCAATCTGTGTGCTGTGCTTTTGAAAACAAATAGATCAAATGATTGAAACAGAATCAAATGCTCTTTCAATGAGTCTCCATTAGCCCATTGTTCATTGGCTAGACAGCCCAGGTCTGATTCCAGACAGTGCCATACCATCACAGACCTGGGGCTAGGAGTGCGAGAGCAAAAGTGCACTCACTAAAACGGTCTGCAAGGTAAGTGTTTTCATGTCTGAGACTGAAAGCTGAGGATAGTTAGCCATCTTATGGTGAAAATCAGTTCATCTTTCCTGACATCTTCTCTTGTTACCCATTTGGGAAGGCATATCTCACATGTGCTCAAAATAATCCCCTTTCTTTGTACATGGGCCATAGACTGTTCTCATGCCTCATGCAGGTCCTCATCGAAGGGAGAGATCTGACTGCATTTTGAAATGTGCAGGGTCCCTGTTCAGTGATCTCATCTTCCAGTTACTACAAGCACGGTGCTCAGGCCTATGCTACAGCAAGAAGCAGCTGTCATGGGAAGATTTATAGATTTTTTGATTCTGTCCATTATGGTGCCATATGGAACTGAAGTCATGGATCATTTATGTAGTCAACTTAGGTTACATTTTTTAAAGGGTTTTGATACCCTAGGACTGCAACTACTCTATCCTTGTGAAACTCCTTTGCACTAAGTTACTAGTTCTGCTGAGCTGGCGATATACTCCCAGTTGGCTACAGGTTTTCATGGAGGCATAGATTTATGCACAGCAGCACTGTGTAGGAACGATTGTTGGGACTTAATGCTCCTTCTACAAGCTGTGTCCCTCTGACTGTCATCAGACTCTGTTTTTCAGTTCTAGTTTTAGTATGGTAACACAGGAGTATTCCTTTATCTCACAGGTGACTTCTGAAGCTCTTTTTATTAATAATACATTTAAATAAGAAAAAAAATATTTACAGTCACTCCTTTCATTGCTTTTCAGTTAAATAGAGATCAGACCTATTAAGTGTGCTCAAAAGAGCTGTATAACTTCTCAAATATGCCACCAAATTTGCAATAGATGTTAGGCTAGTTGTTTCAACCCATGAATTATCCAGCACTCATTGCAGCATGAAAGTCTTTAGAGAATTTGCAACTACTTACTGTGTCTGTTGCATAATATGCAGAGTGTGAACTCCTAAAGGGCAATACAGGAATTTAAAAGACATGTGGTGCTTTAAAGTGTTGGGTAACATCAAAGATTATATGTTGCCAGTCCCAGAAAAAATATTCCTACTGATCTTCCTATGATACGGAAAAAGGAAGAATAAAGAAAAAAAAAGGATTGAAAAAGTAGAGAACTTTTTCAAAAGTAGAGTAGAAAAGCTATAAAGAACCTGTGTTTAAGCCTAAGCATTTATCTGTTCATGGCACTGCTGAAATAAAATTTGCTAATTTTTGAGGAGTTCTTTTGTGACCCTGTCCTCTGCCCTCTCTTGTTCAGAGGCATGCACAATATGTTTCCTGAATTGTTTTGTGACTGAAAATGGGAAGTAATAAATATTTTTTGAGTCTGTGTTTTGACTCTGTATGTCAGCCTGGAAGATATTTTGTGGATTCACATTGTGACAGGATGTGTACATCCCATTCCTGCTCTGTGAAAATCAATAGTAGCAGGATACATGGACATAATCCTTAAAACAAACAAAGCTTTGCAAACAGAGTTTTAAAACTAGTAAATGTTGAGGGGTTTTTTCCATCTGTGTATTATCCAAAGACACACAGTACCTCTGGTGCCAATTAATCTAATTGGTTTGCTTATTTGGTCAATGTTTTCAAGTGCCACTAAACAGTCTCAGACTTTGGCATGCAATTAAAGAAGATGATTTCAGTAGTTAAAAAGAAATAAAAAGGAGAAAAAAGGGACAATTAAACTGTATTAAATGTCTTTGTGAGAGCTCATGACTAACTAAATGTCTATACTGTTTATACAGATAGATGCGAAAATATGAGTCTGTAACTGATTTGGAACATTAAATAGTTTCAAGATTTTTGTCCTTCACTAAAATTTCTTTGAAACATTAATCATGTACTGGCTTTTAAAAAAGATGGTCTTTTTTCTAGCATTCTTTGTTTTGCAGTTTTGATTCCTTTCTCTTCCCTTTTCCTTTGTTTCTTGTCTTTACTATTATGTCTTGCTCCGTGATGGAGGCTGACAGGGAGCAGAGTAACAGCGAGGTGGAACAGGATCTGTGACTCTCCAGGTCAGCCTGGCATTTGCAATGTTTCTTCAGCAGCAGTGGACATAAAATGAACTTAGAGGCTTTTTTTTCAACATAGTGGTTTTTTTTAATTGCTGTTTAAGGAAAGTTCTTGCCTACAGGAAACCAACAATACTGCCTTGCAGTATCCCAGAGAGTGAGACGGTGTGAAACAAATGAAACCACCCTCTCTAAACATTGCTAATTGTACTTGAGAATGTTGTCCTGAGCACATGCTTGTTACCTGGTGCATAACACCAATTCACACACCCTTTCAATTTTCATTCTAGTTTGCACAAGTAGGGAGCTGGATGGTAACCCATAAAAAACCTGGCTCACCCAGTTATCAGAACTTTACACTATTTATACATTTTGTTAAACAAAGGCATCAGCATTCATTGATTACAAATTACATAATGTTACGTAACTTTTCTACTGATTAGTACTCAAACCTCTGTTTGCTAGGCTCAAATCTTGAGGGGCTCAAATCTTAAGGGGCCGAATATCAAGGCCAGAGCTGAAGTCTGTTCAGACTTTGAAGGCTCTGTCCTTAAATATTGAGACCTCCAGCTTGCCCTCTCCTCTGTGTTGAGGTCCCCTGGTGTGCCAGAGAACCCTCAGCTTTCCAAAACCATCCCCTGGCAGTGACATCCAAGGAGCTGCTTGGAGAACAAGTGTCACCTTCATGTCCCATACCCTGGTGTTGCCAGGCCTGCAGCTGCAGACACCCGCGAGCTTGCTTTGCTGTGCCCGACACTGCGATCTGAGGAGCGCTGCCGCGCTTCTCCCAGCCTCCCACCCTCACTCCTCGCAGCCTTGTGTTTTCTCCATGGTGCCGCACATAGCTAAACAGGACTAAAACCTGGGTGAAAATATGAAGAAAGATACAGACACCAGGTTTTAAACTATATGAGATGCAGTAACATCACAGTGGAAGAAAAGTGTCTCCTACTCTGCCAATGACTTTGGTGAGGATTTAGAAATTTACTAATGGCTGATAATTAAACCCCCACTCATTCAAAGAGCAATAAAATATAATTGCAGTAGAAAACACAATGGGTGGTTGGTCGAGTGAAATTTTATTTTAAGCAAATGATACATAAATATGCAGAACAGAAGAGAAAGTTATCTCAGCTGATTACTTCTTTTTTATTTTTGTATTCTAGTTTTCTTTTACTGGGCAATCTTTTTGTGAATATTATATTAATGCTGTAAGATAGATATGAAGAACCAGCATATTTGAAGTTAATGGCACAAAATACAGTAAGCTATCTATTGCTAATTTGAATCATGTAAGTAATTCTATGCCAGCAAGTGTCTTATGTCCCTGTGCTAGTCCCTTTAGAGAAAATGAGTATTCACCATCCTAGGTTTCCTAAAATGGAATATATACCTAGAAGCCTGCCATTTGTTTACGTTTCTTTTCAAATTAATGGCATGTTGTGGTTGTATTTAATTTAGCCTTTTTTTCCAGTCTTTGCAATCTTCAAAACATCTTCATGGGTTTTGATCTTCACATAGCTGCATTTATGCTAATTAGATTCAGTCCTGTACTGAATACACTCTAGTGTATAAATGCTAAAATAAGAAAAATAACTACTTGAATGTTGCCTCCCTGGCAATATTAAAGGCAAGATAGCACCACAGGGTTTTTTTTTTTAATATACACACATATATATATATATATATATATATATATATATATATATATATATATATATATATATATATATATATATAATATTTATATATAATTATATGAAATATAAAAAATATTTAACGTATAAATATAAATTTAAAATATATATACATGTATACATGTTCAAGGATCCACTATATTATACTTGGCTGCTAATTTTCACTGCAATCTCCTAAAAATAATGTAGGGTGAAAGGGTCTCCCTTTTCTTGTTTAGAGGAGGTTATAATATGTGAGACCATGGTGAGTCCATAGCTACAATACTACTATGCATTTTTACTGTTTATGGTACAGAAATCCTTGTCAGGCTGAGGCATTTGTAGTCCAAGGCCTTGTTTCTCACAGGGCGCAGAAAATCCTTGAGAGGGAGGTAAAGGGAGCAGCTGACAAACAGCTATTAACCAGTTTTTACTGAAAGTCTCTTGTCTTATGAACCTCAGACTTCATGACACAGTTTTCTTCAGACAAGGTGGTTGCTGTCTTCAACCACCACCAACAGACAGGAAAGTTGTCTTGCTGAGTGAATAAAATGAACAGGGAAAACTTCCCATCTACTGTTTTCTGCTTTTCTTTATTGAAAATACTCTGAGAAGAGCAATGTATCCTAATGCAAAGTGTCTGGCCAGTGTAATGTCTAGGAGCCAGTGGGCCCTCCTCTTTGATGCAGGAATCATGGTGATGATCGTTTTGCATGGCTTAGGCCCTTACTCCTCTAAAACCAAATGTCAGAGTTCTCAAGTTTTTGGCAGTGCTCCCTGTTAGATGCACTGGGTTGTGACTTGTCTCCATCATCTAGCTTCACATCTGATTTTTTTCTGCTTTTAAAGGCAAACGAATCTCTTTTGCTATGGATCATAATGAAAAAAATTGGATGAAATAGACATCTGTACAGTGAAAAAGAGTACTTGGATCTTAAATTCCTCTTGACTTGTTCTCAGCTGCCTCATATTTTATGAAAATGGAGGAGAAGATTGGAGACATCTGCACAGTTTGTTTTTGTTTGGTTGGGGTTTTTCCCCCCAAAGAACTATACAGTTGATTTGCCTTTTCAAGATGTCACCTTTTTTTGGTAGTAAAAGAGTCAAGGAGCCATTGAGACAAATATATGAGAATTGTGTGTCTTCAATTTTAAATTTTACATATTCAGAAGAGGTTCTTGTTTCAGAGTATATTCTGAATATTTCTAGTGTTAGTGGTTATGATCTAAATCTATTATGCCTTGTGAAATCAGTGCACACTGAGAAGCATGCAAAAGAGACAATTGCTTGGCAGTTACCACCCCCAGCCCACAAAAAAATTTCAAAACCCTGTGAAAAACCCACCTAGAAACACCACAGAAAATGATCACCAAAACAGTATAGAATTATGAATGATTTTAGTAGTTCTGTTCTAAATAATGGGTTCAAAGGATTTGGCCATAAGCTCAGAGAAACTAGTTACAGCATTTTTATAGCTTTCCGCCACTTTTGGGTGGGATGCAAAGTGCTGTTCCACTCAAGGGTTAGGTTTCATTACCTCAGTTTTGAATAGGTACAAGCCACCATATAAGGTGTAATACAGTGTTAGAGGAATATTTTTCAATATGAATCATTGATTTAAATAATATTTGATTTTCGTTGAAGTAATAAATTATCAGCCTTTCTGAAAATCACAGCCAACGTGTCTGTAAAAGCAGCGCACTGAAGACCATGTAGGCAGGTAACACTGACAACAAGGAGCAAAGCCATGGACTTGGCGTCATGGAATATCTCCACCAGATTGCAATGTGAAGATTGCCTACTATAACCAGTTCCTTCAAACCTTGTCTGATGACCCAACTGCCTTCTGATAGATCCATTCCCTAACTGACGTCTTCTATTTGCAAATAAAATACCCATAAATGTTAACTGAAATGTGGGAACAGTCTGAATGATTTATAATTTCATTCTAGGGAACAGCATGCAGTAAATCAAGGTAAGTAGTCAATAGCCTATTATTGTAAATGCTTCAAAAACATTCTTGAAAGAATGTTCAGCTTTTCACTTAATGCAGTTATTCACCAAGGTGCTATCTTGCGGTGAGCCTAAAGTAAGGATTCAGCAGGCCCAGCAGATGTTATAATCAGTAATCAAGATGTAGATCAAAGTTTGGAACTGAGAAGTATTCTTTCAGCCTTTTTTTTTCTGCTATCATAAAACCCATTCTTTAAAGTTTCACTTCTTTTCTAAAGGTATGAATATAAATGAATACTGTTTCTTTGTGGTATTATTCTAAGTACCTTGCAGGCATTGTACCCAAACTCTGGCTTAAAAAACTGTATCTTAAACCACATTTTTTCAGTCTTTGATCTGGAATGCAAAGATGATAATTATGCCTTGGCCTTAAAGCATCTAAAGCCCTGTTCAGCAAATAATTTTCTTTTATTTGAGAATTTGAATTACAAGTGTTTGGACTGAACATTTTTGCCATCATTAATTTTTTAATGTTCTCTATGTAGTAAGCTACTTTGCATAAAGCTTTCTAAATAATTATTTGTGGCTGTAGTACATATAGACAAATTTCACATTTAAGATTTATTTGGGACAAGAGGGCATAGTGTTAAGCCAGGAGAGGTGTAGGTTGGACATTAGGAAGAATTTCTTCACAGAAGAAGTAACTGGGCATCGGAATGGGCTGCCCAAGGAGGCAGAGGAGTCTCTGTCCCTGGCGGTGTTTAAGGAAAGACTGGATGTGGCCCTCAGTGCCATGGCCTGGGTGACATAGTGGTGTTCAATCACAGGTTGGGCTCCACAATCCCAGAGGTTTCTTCCAACCTAATTGATTCTGTGTGATTCTCTTATTTCTTCACATGATATCTAGAAATTACTCTCTGTATTTTAATTAGTGCTCTATCTTCAGCAGAGGTCTTGGATGCTAATTTAATGGTCTGTCAACCATTTTGTAGAACCAGGAGGAGCTATTAAAACAAAGGTCTGATCCCTTGGAGAACGGAGATGAAAATTTCATTGAATGTAACAGGGAACACAAAACTTTGTCTGCCTGGCAAAGCACTGACCTATCTTTCTATTTCTTGTTTTGTGTTGATCTGTTTTGGAAGGTGAAGATAAGAAGCAATAGTATGCAGTGAGCTTTAAAAAATACAGGTATGGCACAGTGAAATGATATTACATTATGAAAGTTTTCCTAGCTTATATAAATATAACCTGTTTTAAATACTAGAAAAGCTCATTGATGAAACAAATGCAAGTACTAAACTTGGTGATTTTCCAAAATGTCTTTGATTATTTCTAAATCCTTGAGAATTCTTGTAGGGTTTTTTCTAAAATCTTACTTCTTTTGAAAATAACTTGTGAACTTAGGTCATTGACATCGGCGCCCTGCTAAGGTGCAGGCTCGGTTGGCTGAAAATATACAAACATATTAACATATAAATGAGTGCACTCCATGTTATTTTCTTAAATGGCCATGCAGTACTTCCTTTAGCACAAGTTACAAGACTGCAGTAACCTGCAAAATACATTGTACTGTGTGAATTTCTGTCCCTGCATTTCTAATAGGGCTGGTAGTGCATAGTGCTGCTACCACCATGTCAGATACCAACCAGCAACATGCGGAAATGGACAGACTAAATAAGAAACCATACCTTAGGTTATCTCTGAACATATTTTCCTGCAAAAATCATCTCCAAACCTGTTTTTCCACATGGCAATTCAGAATGGGTGTCTCTAGACAGACTGTGAAGGTCTGTATTTAAGTCCAGCTTGCCCTGTCTCCACTCTGCAGCATTTTTCACCCTTACTGATGCTGGATAGCATCTCTTCCTGGCAAGAGGTTCTGCAAGTCTCCACTTGGCCATGTTTCTGCTGCCCACCTAGCCCTCATGCATCCGCCAAATCAAAACCTTTACCTCTAATACCTTGAAAATACAGCCCAGCAGTGTATAGGACATCCTCTCTTGCATCTGGAAAGCATAACTATCATGCAGAAATAATCCTTAGAATGGACCAAATATCTTAGTTCAGCTAGTGACCGAAATCAAAAGCTGCTTTATTTACTTCTCGGTTTCTCATCGTATACAGTCTGTGTAAACACATTTTTCCCATTGCTGAAATATGCAGTGAATCCTAGTTGTGGACATCTGTCATAACTGAAGGCTGCATTTGGATCTTTCTGTCAAGCACCACTTTCAGATAATCTGTGTTCTGCCTATACAATTTCCCGTCATACTTTAAAGGGAAATAATATGCTGTGCTTTTCTGTGGAGGTATGCACAGTTCAGCTGCTGAAATCTTGTATCCCAGACTTTGTGACCTTTGAATGCTAGACGTAATGACCTCAAAGTCAAAGCACACTAATGTGGCTGGTACCCAGACAATGGCAAAAGATTGAAATTCTTACTAGCATTTATTCAGACATCTCCTGTGCCATGGGAAAGGGGAGGCATTAGAAAGGCGTTTTGAAGCTAGCACACCAGACTGGTTAAATTGCCTAACAACTGGTGTTGTGTGCATCTGAAAAAGACATGGGTAGAATTAGTACAACTTGCTCGTGAGCTGCATCCAGCCTCGTCAGACTCCTTGATACCCATCTGCCTGTAAGTTACCAGAGCTATGGTTTGGCATGTCTCCTTGTCATACTGGATATGCCACTTAGGATTTTCCTACAGCTTACACAGGATGACTCCTGGGATTTCAATGGAGATTCAGTGAAGAAAACACTATATTACAGAACAACTATGTTGGCCTACTGTGCTCAAATTGGAATTTAATAAGTAGCAAGTTTTTTATAATATCTTTTGATAAAATTGCTGTTTTCAGAAGCTGATATTTTTCAATGAAAAATTTCAGTCTAGGGGTAGTCTGTTAAAGTAAGCACATTACAGTTCAAAACATATCAGTATTATTCTTATTGAACAAATAAAAGAAGTATGGCCTTTTTTTTCTTTGTTACTTTAGGAAAAGTTGATGACAATTTGTGTTTACTTCTTAAAATAAGATGAAAAATCAAAGAGGTCAGACTTAAACTCATGATATCTGAAGCACTCCTCATGACTCATGTCGATTTACATTTGATAAGCTTTTTCCTATACTACAACTCCTTCTTAAAAAGCAGGTATATGATTAAAGGTCACTTCCCCCCCCCTCCCCCCCATTATTTACCTCCTGTAATTACTGTGCTAACAGGAGATGCAGAAATTCGGCAGTTTATTAAAGACACTGCATTGACTTAAGCTACCTAGCTATAAACATTGCATTCAGTAACATTCATGACCTTATGCATAATAAGCATGAGGAACTGAATGAAAGTTTTGAAGAGCTGACGTTGAAAGCACGGGGGCACGGGGAACACTACTTGCTTTACGGAAACAAACTGATGAAAATCTAATAATTTCTGACTTCAGCAACAGTTTTCCTCTCCACGCTGTGCCCTGATTGTATTTCAAGTGGATGAAGCGTGCAAACCAGTCAGCTCTCTGGGTCCATAAAAGTGAGAGGGGCTGTAAACTTAGCTCAGCTGTACAAGCAAACCTGCTGTCTGGCATCAATTCTACTTGGTGTAAGTAGGAAATCTAAAACAACTGCAGCTCTCATGGTAGAATATTCACATGGAGCGGACAGCAAAATGCCAAGATTCCTTATTTAAACACTAAACATCTTGATATTATTAGCCAGCAGTGTTTTGCTTTTGAAAAAGGATTCCTGATAACATGCTCGTCTTCACATCATAGGCTAATAAATGTAAAGAATTTCATGCATCACATCTGTTAATTTAGCTGTTGAATTTTCTTCTGCTTTGTTGTCAGTGCAGTCCAGCTTCCTCCTGTGGGAAGAAGAGGTCTTGACTTTTTCATTACGTACTATCTCCTTAATCTATGGAAAAACCATGGAAAATCTCAGTAGAAAATGTTATGACAGCCTTGAGAACCTGGGTCTTCATTTTGTCTTGGTAATGGTAAGTTGCTCTTGCTTATTCCCTCCTCTTGAACAGTGCTTAACCATATGCAAATATGTGCAAACTGTTGTAAAAATTCAGGTGCCTTTTGGGCTAAACCTTTGCTACGATCAGAATAAACTGAGGCGTAAAATATATTCTAAGTCCTCTCTTCAAAATAGCCCTTTTGGGCTAAACCTTTGCTACGATCAGAATAAACTGAGGCGTAAAATATATTCTAAGTCCTCTCTTCAAAATAACTGACAAGAAGAAAAAGAAACAGCTGTGTGCCTCAGCAGCAGATGGGTATGCTTGGATGTTGCCTAAATGAAATTACATTTATTGTGCTTGTTTTTAAAATGGGCCCATCAAAGTGTTGATACTAGTTCTAAATTCTTAAATTTTGCATGTTAGAGATTAGTCTTGTCCTGTGTCACTGTCAAAAGTGCCAAGAAAAGAAATTTATCTCTGCCATTTATTACTGCATGAAGCTATAATGAACTACAATTGCAACAGGGCTGGAAAGCCCCAGTTGGTTGTCATAGCCCTAATTTCTGCTCTAGAAAATGAAAGAGAATGCATTAAATTATCTTTTTCTTCACTGCATAAAGCAAGGGAAAATAGATATATTATCCTTGAAAATATGGCAATTGCAATGTGGAACGTTTTATTTTTTCTGGTTAAGCCAAACACAATACCATGTATGTAATATCAATAAATTAAAAAATCCATGTAGAAATAGGGTAGTGTTTCTTCTCTCAGGGTGAATTTAGAGTTCCTATCACAGGCAAGACTGAAATGCTTTCCTTGACAATAGTTCAGTGCAGCATTGCTATCTCTAAATTTTGACTGATTAAGCCATAGAACACAAGAAAAAGGAAGTGGCGGAAGTGGCGAAAGGAAGTGGTGGAAGGAAGTGTTGGAAGGAAGGAAGCAAGTGTCGGAAGGAAGGAAGGAAGTGTCGGAAGGAAGTGTCGGAAGGAAGTGTCGGAAGGAAGTGTCGGAAGGAAGTGTCGGAAGGAAGGAAGGAAGTGTCGGAAGGAAGTGTCGGAAGGAAGTGTCGGAAGGAAGTGTCGGAAGGAAGTGTCGGAAGGAAGTGTCGGAAGGAAGGAAGGAAGGAAGGAAGGAAGGAAGGAAGGAAGGAAGGAAGGAAGGAAGGAAGGAAGGAAGGAAGGAAGGAAGGAAGGAAGGAAGGAAGGAAGGAAGGAAGGAAGGAAGGAAGGAAGGAAGGAAGGAAGGAAGGAGGGAAGGAAGGAGGGAAGGAAGGAGGGAAGGAAGGAGGGAAGGAAGGAGGGAAGGAAGGAGGGAAGGAAGGAGGGAAGGAAGGAGGGAAGGAAGGAGGGAAGGAAGGAGGGAAGGAAGGAGGGAAGGAAGGAAGGAAGGAAGGAAGGAAGGAAGGAAGGAAGGAAGGAAGGAAGGAAGGAAGGAAGGAAGGAAGGAAGGAAGGAAGGAAGGAAGGAAGGAAGGAAGGAAGGAAGGAAGGAAGGAAGGAAGGAAGGAAGGAAGGAAGGAAGGAAGGAAGGAAGGAAGGAAGGAAGGAAGGAAGGAAGGAAGGAAGGAAGGAAGGAAGGAAGGAAGGAAGGAAGGAAGGAAGGAAGGAAGGAAGGAAGGAAGGAAGGAAGGAAGGAAGGAAGGAAGGAAGGAAGGAAGGAAGGAAGGAAGGAAGGAAGGAAGGAAGGAAGGAAGGAAGGAAGGAAGGAAGGAAGGAAGGAAGGAAGGAAGGAAGGAAGGAAGGAAGGAAGGAAGGAAGGAAGGAAGGAAGGAAGGAAGGAAGGAAGGAAGGAAGGAAGGAAGGAAGGAAGGAAGGACTATCTGAACTCATGACAATTTTTACAACACTTCCATGAGATCCTATTGGCATTTTGTAGTTCAAGAAATAAGTCACAGCTGTAATTCCCTTTGCTTCATTATGTGGATTTCTAGGTATTTTTCCAATAGGAAAAGGAAGATGACTCTTTGTAATCCATATGGGATACTTTACCCACATCCTTTCCGGAATGGGGATGCTGAAACAGATTTGTCTTGAGGAGCCTATAAACTAGTTACTCTGGAAGAGATTACAGACCTATTTGAAAGCTGCTGGTGTACCTGAATCCTTAGTAACAATCCTTTCAGTGTCATCTTTTCTCTTAGTCTCAAACACGGGGCTACATCAGTGTAGGGTCTATGTAACAGAGAAAACACATGGGCACTTTTCTGAACAAGGGGCAAAATCATCTCATGTCCTTGGAGGCTGAAGGTGGTAGAGCCATGATCAGGCAATTAAGTCAGGCTCAGGAAGCAGCAACTGGTGGACAAAGAGACCTGGGCATGATATGAGCAGATCTGTGATAGAAAGGATTGAACTGAAGTTTAGCATTTTCTTTTTGTTTCATTGCTGATGAAAAAGATTTTTGTCCCTTTTAAATCACCTGGGGAAAATTGTCAACCACCAAACCACATTCCAGAATAGCTACTCCAACAAAAACAATAACAAATATTTTCCTTCTCTAAGTTTTCTGTTACATATTTTGCAAAAAATGACTGCTAACTAACGACCGGAGGACATCTCTGTCACTAGATTGCAAAGCTAATCCCAACACATACAGAACAGTTTAGGATGGAAGGGATCTCTGAAGATCATCTAGACCATCGCACCTTGGTCAGAACAAGCTTAACCACTGCAGATAGCTTGGGTCATGGTCCAGTCAGGGTTTTAGAATTTCCAAGGGTGGAGACTTCACAACCTCACTGGGCATCCTAGTCCAGTGCATGACCGACCTCATTACAACCAAGGGTTTTCTGGTGTTTCGGTAGTATTTCCCAAAATTCAGTTTGTGTCCATTGTCTGGTGGTCTTTAACTGGGCATCACTGAGAAGTCTGTCTCAGTCTTCTTTTCACCTTTCTATCAGATAATTATACACTTGCCTCTCAGCTTGGTCTTCCCCAGACCTTATAGCCACAGGTGTCTCTCAGCCTCTCCTTGATAAGAGATGCTCTGGTTCCTTAACCCTTTTCCTGGCCCTTAGTGTGTTTTCTCCGTTATGTCCATGCAACCCTTTTTGTGCAGAGAGCAGAACTTGTCCAGCACAAAGATGTGTCTCAGCAGCGCTGAGCAGAGGGTAAGGATCACTTCCCTGCACCTCCTGGCACTTTCCAAGTGGAGCGCAAGAGGCTGTTGGCCTTCTTTGCTGCAAGAGCACATTGCTGAGTCAGCCAAATGCTGCCCACAAGGACTCTTCAGGACTTTCTCTGAAAAGCTACTTTCCGTCAGTCAACGTCTAGGCATGTGCTGGTGGATGGGCTGACTTCTCTCCAGATTCAGGGCTTGACATTTCCTTTTGTCAGTCTTCATGAGATTTCAGTCATCCCATTTCTCCAGTCCAAGTACTTCTGGATGGCTGAACAACCCCGCTGGTCTAGCAACCACCACTCCCAGTTTTGTGTCATCTGGAAACTCTGTTTAGTCTTTCTGGACATCCATGGGGGAAAGAAATCTTACTGGCCCTGGGATACACCCATGGGGCACATTGCTGCCCTGCAGCTGGACTTTATGCTACTGAACACAACTCTTTAAGCCTGGCAGTTAAGCCAGTTTTCATATCTGCTCACTGTCCATTTATCTGACTTCAGCTTCAGTAGTTATAAGAGACCGTTTCAAAAGTGCTGCCAAAGTCAACAGTAAACAAGATGTACTGATGTCCCTCATCCACTGAGACTCACCGCTTAGACAGCCACCTCATAAAAGGCTAAGTGTGGCTTTGTCTTCCTAATGCTGGTCTTTACTGCATTACAAAGAAACATCTTCAAATCTTTGGAGAACTCCCTGAAGTCAGTTATTATCTGTGAAAGTAGACTGGCAACAAGTTATCTAGAGTACAGAAAAAAGAAGAATTATTGGAATTATTTGCTTCAGGACACGTGAAAGGTCAGTGGCAGAAAAGGAACCAGAACACAGGTTTTCAGTGCCATCTTTACTACTTCTCAAAACCAAAGAAATGAAGGAGACTCACCATATAAAAGAAAAAACCAAACCAAAACCGTACCAAAACCAAGATCCAAAACCAACAGACCCTGGAAACATTGACCTCAAGTATTTTGCATTTAAAATAGTTACAGAAGCTTGTTATTCCTTTCTTCTTTTTCAGTGCCTCAAAAACAGAGAAACTCATTGTTCTGGTAAGCATTCCTTTTCTGTCTCCATGTTTTCATGTACCACAAAGTATTGTCCTGAAGTACCAATTTTGTATTCAGCCACTGAATGCTTGAAAGATTATGATTTTGAGTCTTTGATAATATATGGGTTCCTTTCTTTTCATCTGCAGCCGCTAGTGTTATACCTCTCAGCAGACCTGCTGCAGCCGCAGCAGGAATTAGGTAAATGGAAACTCTATATTAATGAATATAATGGAAACACATTGTGAAGAATGTAAGAATAATGCTTTAAAATGCCACTTTCAAAGATTTCTCAAACAGCATGTCTGAGATAATGTTGCTGGGAAATAAAAGGCATGTCTTAGGTAAAATAAACAAACAAAAAAATCACCCAACCAACCAAAAAAAACCCCTAAAAAAAAAAAAAACAAAAACAAAAAAAAAAACCCAGAAAAGAAATTTATAGTCTCAACATTTCAATTGTTGATGACTGGGATATTACCAGCTGTGACAGGGCAAGCTCAGATGTCTGGACAGTCTGGGGAATAAGATCTGGCAAAACAGCCCTGGGGAAAGGGACCTGGGGGTCCTGGCAAGTTGAACATGGGTCAGCAGTGCCCTGGCAGCCAGGAGGGCCAACCCTGTCCTGGGGTGCATCAGGCACAGCATCACAGCTGGGCAAGGGAGGGGATTGTCCTGCCCTGCTCTGAGCTGGGGCAGCCTCACCTCCCGTGCTGGGGGCTGGTTTGGATGCTGTAATATAAAAAAAGTCGTAAAGTATCAGACTGTGTTCAAAGGACAGCCATGAGGATGGTGAAGAGCTTTGAGGGAAGGTGTATGAGGAGTGGCTGAGGTCACTTGGTGTGCTCAGCCAGGGGAAGAGGAGACTGAGGGGAGGCATCACTGCAGTTACAATTTCCTCTCCTGTGAGAGGAAGAGGAGGAGCAGGCACTGATCTCTTCTCTGGGGTGACAGTGACAGCATCTGAGGGAATGGCATGAAGCTGGGTCGGGGGTGGTTAGGCTGTGTATCAGGCAAAGGCTCTTCCCCCAGAGGGTGGGTGAGTACTGGAACAGGTTTTCCAGGCAGTGGTCACAGCACCAACCTGACAGAGTTCAATAAGTGTTTGGACAACATGCATGGTGTGACTCTTGGGTGGTCCTGTGAAGGACCAGGAGTTGGACTTTGATTATACTAACAAATCCCATCCAACTCAGCATATTTTATAGTTCTATGATTTTATGAACTAAGAAAGAGAGAAGAAATATTAACAATAGAAAATAATGTTTCTAGAAGAAGATAGATATTCTTAAAATCAATGTAAACTGCTGAATACTTGAGTGCTTGCAGATTTTTCACTGCATTTTGTCTAGACAGTAAAAGATAATTTGATTGTGACTTCCTTACACCTTTGGCAGGCCAATACTCTGCATTGGATCTTCAGTGATATTAAATATTCAAAGCAGCACTTGTGTTTCTAACCTTGTTTTACAGCACAGCACAGTGACTGCTTAGTGGAAGACATGCTGTGGTTGCCTACAGAACAGGCAGCCTGCAGTTCTGCTCCATCACTGGAAATGTTAGAAGCTCTGAGTATGAATCAGAAAGAGAAAAGAAAGCCAACATGACAGCCACCCCCTGCCATGAGTAGGCCTTGTGACCCTGCGAGTGCAGTTAGCTTTTATTCTAGGGAGCCTGAGGCAAGAATGGTTCAGATGCTGTTGACTCCCTGCCTTCTGGTGGGGGAACAGGTAAGAGAGAGTTTAAAAGTGATTTTTGCAGCCTTTGGAAAACTACACTGAGCAGCAGCCCTTCTGCCCTGTGATGTGAAAGTACTTTTTTAAGCACAGCTCTCTGCACTGATGTCTTTGCAAGCCAAATGTTGCCTTATCTGATCCTTCTGATCCTGAAAGAAAGATTTTTTTTTGTTTGTTTTCACTTTTTCCCTTCCTCTCACCACACACACAACAGTCTGTTGCCTATAAAGACTACTACAAAGCCGTGAAACACTAGCAGGGGCATGCACCCAGTGTTGGCTGTAATGTGTTATTGCTGCAGCTGTCTGAAATTGTAAAGTGGAGGCAGGGACCATCAGGCCAGGACACTGCAAAAGGACCTGAGGTGTGGAAACAATCCCCACGACTTTCACTGCACACAAGTTCTGCATCATCTGCAGAATCAGCTGTAATTCTAAAACTGAGCTTGAAGCTCTGAGCACTTACTGTGGTTTGGTTCTGCTGTCTCAGTTTGGTTCTCTCAGGAGTGCAGGCTGATAAAAAAATAAAAAAGCGTGGGCTAGCTGAAAAAAGGAGCTTGCCAGAATCTTTCTCAAATTCAAGAGAGAAAGTAGTCTAAAGAGTTGGGGAGATCCTTACAAATGACTTGCTGGCATGGCTGGGTTGCATCAGAGACTAAATCAGAGATCAGTAATAACCTCCACTCTGTAGGTCTCTGAATCTTGCCCTAGACAGCAAAAGTGTTCTTGAAATTATCTTCAGGCATACACAAATATATACATACAATTTATGGTAAAGAATTCCTACATATCAGAATCACAGTGACTTACAAAAAATATTATAAATAAAAAAATCATAACACATAACTAAGCCATCTGCTTTTGAGCCCAATTAGTTCCACAAAGTTTTCTTTAGTAAGTTGAAGTGCACGGTAACTTTTGCTCCATTTTTAATAGCCAGAACAATCCTATGTACACATATAGATCACAATTTGTTCTGGTATATATAATCACAAAATAATCTAGGAATCTAGGAATTTAAATAATTCTTCAAACAAGTTGATCAGAAGGAAAGGAATAATCTGTACGGCATTCATTCAATGTGAATTGTCAATGTGCTCTTGCTCAGGTGCTTTGTGCATGCAGTTACATTCACACAACCATTAAAATTCATGCTCATATAAGCATCTGTGCTCGTATGAACATATGTGTTACTCTTGAACTGAAAAAGTATCCTCTAAAGAAGGGAAGGGATGGTAAAGGCCTTTTGCAATGCTGATAGGACTACTAGTGGTTGAAATTATGCAGTCCCAGAAGGATACAGGGATCAATGCTGAATGGGGAGCCATGGCCACTTACAAGTGTCCTTTTCAGCTCTGAATCTAGCCACAGCTCAGTGGGGTGGTTATCACCATATTTATATGGTCATAACATCAAAAATGTGTATCGGTTAATATTGTTTGATCTCTGGAAATCAATGATGTATGTATTGCATAGCAATAAAGGTAAAAGATGTTTGCAACATGCAGTTGTGAGTCTGTCTGTTGGGAAATTTTGACGTATTTAATTCTTCCTACTTCAGGAATGTTTTCATCCTCAACATGCATACTGTACACCTGTGCACATATGATATTTCACCCTGACTGTGAAATGAGAGTGGCTGTCTTCTGTGCTGCCTTAAATCCTTATTACTTCCCAAGCAGAAAAGGTAATATATGTAGGTTTCCAAGTAATTTACTTGACTATAGCCATTGCGTCTAATGGCTCTGGTGCTCCTTTAGAAACAAAAATAAATATGAAGGTCAGAAAAGCATAACTGATGGGGTATGGAAAGAAGACAGCAAAGAAACCAGAAGAAAGATGGAAGCTGTCTCATTCTGGGCTCCTCCTGGTATGAAATACACCTGCAGGTAGTTCCTGAAGTATCTGCCTGGAAGGAATAGATTCTCCTTGTCCAGCAATAAGGAAATGTCAGAGTGATTCAAACATGTAGATTTTCATGTTGATGCTGTTTTGCTTTTCTCTTCTTCACCAAGGTGTTCAGCATGAAGTACTTATTACAGGGTGTGATCATGTTAAGGTGGCCTGGATTAGAGAGAGCAGCATGACTGGACTAAGGGCAATTTTATGCTGTAGTACAGGCACTGTCTCTTGGGTCACATCTCACATAATTTGTACTGATAATGCTGCCTTTCTCTCTCCATTCCAGTTTTACAAGGTCTCCATGACAACTACGGTAGCTGTATATTTGGTAAAACATTGTTCCTGTTGAAGTGTTTCAGGTTGTGTTTGTGCTGAAGCAGGAAAATCCTGGACAGTTAGTATCACGAGGACAGACAAGTGTCTTCAAACTGCACTGAGTCCATTCTGTGGATGGGAGAAACTCATGACTGACAGAAGCCTCTTTTTCTGTGAATCCACTGTTCCTGTCCAGGCACCTAGCTGTGGCTGTGAAATACAGCTGTGAAATACAGCTGCTCCCCAAGTGTCAGCACAAGGGAAACACCTAAACTTACATTGCCTGAAAGCAGCAACCAAGGTTTCCAGCCAGAAATTAAGATCTTCATATTGTACTTTGCACATGTTTCAGAACTAGCCAAAGCCTGTCTGCCCATTAAGCCTCTCTGGGCTGATGAACCTTCTCTTTTATTCTAATTTTTGCTTTTTAAGCTTTTAAGGATGCAAGGGTAGAGGAATGCAAAGGTAGAGGAATCATTCTTTGCCTGTCTTTTTTGTTGCTGTAGTTTTGCTCTCTCTGATAATTCTACATTCATCCATGAAACTGCATTTCATATCCACAAAATATGGACTTAAATTGTGCATTCATTTTTCTTTTCCCTGTTGCAACTAGTTTGAAATCCATTGGGCTATGTAGGAAATCAAGTATCACTGCCATGGTAGATATCCATAATAGCTCAGGGTGGGCACCAGCTGCTAGTTTGGGTCTGAGGAAGCCTGCTGTTCAACATCCATTTTGCTATGGTCTAATTTTGTGCAAGTGGTCGATGTTCTGTCTGGTGTGGTGCTCTCTCTTCTGGCAAGGAATTGGGGAATAGCTGGGAAAGCTGAATATTCTAAATTTTGTCAGCTTTTAGTAATAATACTGTAGTAAGCAGAAGTGACCTGTGAAATATGACATTAGGTTTACAAATAATTTCTGATGAAAACAGTAAAGAAACTCTTTTCATAATAAGGAGAGATACCATATTTTGTCTAAACTAGCCAAAAATAGTTGCAGTGTGAATCAGATTTTGGTATACCATGTGCATACACAGAAAAAAAACTTTACTTATTTTTTAAAGAAGGCTTTCTAAGTAAGAGCTTAACAATGTTGTATTTAGAATATTTTCTTATGCACTTCTCTGTTCTTATTTTCTTTAATAAAAAACGTGGACAATACAAGTATACTCAGAAAGTGTTGTTCATGCATACCAACCATAAAATTTTTGAGATTTTATTGTTCAAAAACAATAGATGCTGAACTAAAATCTGATGGACTTACTATTTTCTGATATTTAAGGTGATGACCTTAATGTTGTTTGCTACACGAGGCATTAGAAAACTAAAAGCCTGAATTAGAGAATGATTTTACTAATACCTGTTTGTGTGTGATTTTACATACCTGCAAAATTACTTATTTCCTTGAAGCATTTTGTTTAATTGTCTGGGAGACTGAATCACATTTCGTTTGGAAAGCTCTGTCTGTGGATAATAGGCATGCTCAGATACATGTTTTAACATGATAATTTCTAGTTGGTTTATTATCCTGAGCAACCGCCTCCCTAGAGCTGTCTGTTAAGGCGGCATCCTTCTGAGGTTTTTGTGTCCTCAAGGAAAAAAGCTAAAGAAGAAATCTGCAGCCTAGTCTCACTGGATTAACTTAAGCCATCTTGCATCACCGGTACAGCCGGTGAAATGGAGACTTTCACAGCCTGGGACAGCAGCAGGACATCCTGTTTCAGTTTAGAAATCACCCCTGTGGCCCCCCACCTCCCCACTAATAAAACAAAGGGACTCAGGGAATAATCTCTGGCTGAAGAGGCTGCTTAGACATTGATTGTCACCCTGGCACCCAGCCAAGCGCAGTGTGCCACAGAAATGGGCACAGGAGGGGAGCGGCTGGAAAGCAGTCAAAGAGCGCCGAAAATGGAGGTCATTAAACTACCACCATCAACAAAACTCTCACTTGTTCAGTCTTCCTTTCTTCTTGTTTTCCCCCCTCTTTGTTTATTGTTGGCTTTTTTTTTTCCTGTTGTGTTTTGTTTTGTTTTGGTCGTGGGTTTTGGTGTTTTTGAATTTTTGTTTGTTGTGTTTGTTTTTGTTTTGTTTTGTTGGGGTTGTTTTAAAGAATGAATTGAATACACAAGTTTTCCCCAGGCTGTAATGGCAGTCCAAATCTGCTTATTTCTATTGCCACAGTGATGCTGCTGTTGCTTTTTTGTTTGGGTGATTTTTTAATGAATTTTTGCATAACTTGTCTTACTCAAAAAATAATAATAATAATAAATAATAACTAGCCTGGGAAGTTTTTTGCAGAATGAACAGAAAAGTTTTTTAAGCAAGAGTCTTGTAAGAGTCTTTGTGATGACACTCTTACAGTTGCAGAATGATTTGTTTGTTCTATTTCAGAATATGATGGGGAAAGGGAAGAGTGACATTTTTTACCATTTGAATGCTGGATTCATGCTGGTGGAATTGATGTCAATACACAGAAGAGAGTGAAGCTAGGTTTATTTATTTTGTTTGAGACCCTGTTCCTTGATAATGTTTTTTAATTCAGAAGAATATAAATGCTATGGAGATAGCGATTTTGAGCTGTAAATAATTAGTGTGTGTACACTGGGAAATTGAAAGGTATGCTATAGTAATTAAGATTTCACCTCATAAGATTAAGAAAGGGTTAGAAGCTGTTAAAACTTGCATTCAAAAAAGCTTTGTCTTCAAAGACAATAAGGAAAAACTGTCCTAAACACAGTAACTTGTGTGATGTGTGACTCAAAAACCAGCCAACTAATCAACCATCACATGACAGTAATAGCTCAATAGTGAGGGCCTAACAAGAAAAATTAATGAAGCAAAAAATGAATATTTTGGCAGATGACAGAGAGAAAGGGTAGATAGTGCTCACTTGTCCTAAATACTGGCTTTAGTTAGCACCAGGGTCCTTCCTCTGCCATTTGGAGTGCAGCTTTGGAATTGCTCTTTTGATACAACACAGCACTTAGGGTGGCAATTCACCTGTCATCACTTGACATTGTGGAGGAAAGATGCAACTTGAGACATATCCTAACATATGGCCCCAAAGGAAAAGCTCTTTGGGAGGGGAGGAAACTGAGGGTGTGACTGATCAAAAGTATAATATTGCATCTAAAAATACCTTCTGAGAGTAGTCTTCAGATGGCTGGCACAGTCACATTGTTTATGACAATCTGGTAGGTCTTCTGAACAGATGAGGAGCACCTATTTAGCGCAGCAAAATCCTGAGCTTTATGAGACTGGTTCTATTTTGTATGCAGAGCCTGAAGTGCTGGGAGAGAGTGGAGGGTCTGTGTGATTTGTGAGTGTGTGGTGTCTGGGGAGGACTTTCTGCAAGATAGGAAAACAACAGCTACTGGCTGTAGGTGTGTACCTAAAGAACCTCCCGTGATCAAAGGGTTTTATAAAGCATACTTCACTGTAGATGAGGTTTTATGCAAGGTTCGCTTTGCAACCCAAATCTGCCTCTGCAGAGAATCCTTGTTTTTAGCGCATTTGCTTAATGGGTCACAGAAACTTTATCTTAAACTAAAGGGCAATGCCAGTTTGAGCCATTTGAAAGACAACAGTATATTTAACTGCAGTGCCTTTTTACTTACTGCATTACTATCTTTGCACATACAGAAAAATTTCTCACACCTGGCTCAGATCAGCTCTTTGGTTTCATATTTTCTTCTTCACATTCACAGTCCTTCATGTAGTAATTTAGTAAATGCATATAGTAAATGCTTTCCTAATTAAACCTCTCAAAATACAGCTTATGTAAGTTCATCAGCTGAATGTGTACAATGTGAATGAAAATGTATTTGAGTAAATGTACTACTTGTCATTCACACCATTTCCATCTCCCCCCCCTTCTTGCTCACTCACCTTTACCCACCTGTTGGTGTGCTATACACCTATGACTTTTTGCAAAAAGGAGGGTCACTGTGTGGCTGCAGCTGGGGCTCAGAAGGGCTCCTTTTGTACCTTCACTGCACTTTCAAACTGATCTTCTGCTGCTTTTAGCCATTTTATGTATTTTGTAAATGTTCCTGTAGTTTTTATTATTTTTTTAATAATTTCTGGATGTTGTAAGGTACCTAGTCATAAAAATAAGGGAAAAGTAAGGCTATTGCTATTTTTAAAGATCATGGGGGCATGTTGTGGACATCAGTTCATGTGAGAAAGCAGAGTTGTGCTGTTTCTTGCAGGTGTTCTTATAGAACATTGTTTTCTGTAAGAAAAACACTTTGTTTTCCAAAATGTTACTGTCCTACTGAACCTTCTGACTTGAATGACAGCTGGAGAGCAATGCTGCTGAAACTGGTCCACAACAGGCTTTTAAAGAGGCATTTAAACCTCCCAGAAGAGGTATGAGAGCTTGCAACTGAGCACCCAAACCCCACCTTTCAGTTAAGATTTGTAGTTGAGTGCAGCATTCCTTAACACAGGATCTACCAAACCCTCTCTATCATTCCCCTCCACAGCTGGACAGGGGAAGTAAAATATAGGGAAAGGTTCATGAATTCAGATAAGGACAGAGAGACATCACTCATCAGATACTGTCATGGGCAAAACAGACTCAGCTAGGGGATATTAATTGTATTTTTCCTAATGAAAACAGAGTAGGATAATACTCTGAAGTAAAAACATACCTTAAAACCACCTTCATCTCATCCCTCCCTCTTTGCCAGCTCTACCTCCTTCCCCCCAGCAGCGCATGGAGACAGGGCATGGGGGTTATGGTCAGTTCATCACATGTTGTTTCTCCCACTGCTCAGGAAGGGGACTCCTTCCCCTGCTCCAGTGGGGGTGTCTCATGGGAGACAGTTCTCCATGAACTTCTCCAATGTGAGTCCATCCCATGGGTAAGTCCCCCACAAACTGCTGCAATGTGGGTCACTCTTCTACAGGGTGCAGTCCTTCAAGAACAGGCTGCTCCAGCCGGGGTCCCCCATGGATCACAATTCCTCCCAGGAAATCTGCTCTGGTGTGGGCTCCTCTCTCCCCAGGTCCCTGCCAGGAGCCCGCTCCAGCACAGGCCTCCCACGGGGTCCCAGCCTCCTCTCAGGCACCCCCTGCTCAGCTGTGGGTCTCCTCCACAGGCTTTAGGTGGATCTCTGCATCCCTGTGATCCTCCATGGGCTGCAGCTGCTTCAGCATGGTCTGCACCACGGGCTGCAGGGGAATCTCAGCTCCTGTCCCTCCTGCTGCACTGACCTTGTGTTTGCAGACCTGTTCCTCTCACATATTCTCTCTCTACTCTTCTCTGGCCACAATTACGTCTGCTCAATCACGTTTTCTTTTCCATCTTAAATCTGTTATCACAGAGGTGTTAGGACCATTTCTGATGGGCCCAGCACTTGGCCAGGGACATTGGTTCATCGGGAAGCCAGGTGGGATTGGCTCTCCAGGACATAGTGGAAGCCTCAGGCAGCTTGTTACAGAAACCACCCCTGTAACCCCTCCTGCTACCAAAACCCCTGGCCATGCAAACCCAATACAATCTCCAAGAGGATTTGCAGGCCTACATTTTAGATAATTGTAAATAAATTTCTGGTTATAAATTTATTGCATTTACATGGACAACGCATTAACATACACCATCAGAAATGGCGTCCACTCACACATTGCTGGCATTTAGCTTTATCTCTCAAGTGAAATGCTTTTATCAGTTTTGGTTTTCACAACCCTCTGGAAGAAAGCTCAGCCAGATTCTGTTCAGCTGTTGCGCTAAAAGAAGTGGTTCTTTTTGGAAATAACTTTTGGAACAAAGGGGGTTTGGTAGGCAAGAGTTAACCTGTGGCTGAGGAATGAAGGTTAGAACGCTGGGAGTCTATAAGTGATGGCATGGCAGCACACATCATTGTGTGCACATATTATTCAATATTTAAAGATTGTGTCATCTCACAATACAGTTTTCATGTTACCTCAGCAGATCTGTCCGAGGATCTACAAAAAATACAGCTGATGTCAGGCTTTTGTTTCTATGTACAGTAACAGAAGATGTTTTCTACTGCAATGGTCAAAGCCTTAATTCTGTGGGTATGGAAAGATGCAGTGTGGAGTGTCTCCCAAGCAGGCTGTACAGCACATGTGCTCAAAACAATAAAGGGGCTGATGCTGCCTAATTACAAAAAACATTGACTCCTCTACGTGTTGCTTAAAGTGTCTCAATGCAGCCATCCTTCCAAGACCTCCACAGCTTCCATCAAAATGAGTTTACATCAAGCACTGGTGGCGACTCCTTTCTATTGCAACTTTCTTTGCCTTCACAGCTTTGGGAAAAGTATAGGGGCAAGGTCATCACAGATCTGTGCAGCTTCAGCTAACACTAGGCAAGTACACAGGACTGTAGGCAGCCAGGCAAAGTGTAAGGAGGCAGTCTACAGTCAGGTGTGGAATCAGCACAACAACTTTAGTGTTCTTGTAGGGCAACATGTGGGAATGGGCTGGAGACTGAGGAATAAGCCACGTTTTTCTCCCAGTTATCTTTAGTCTAAGGTAGTTCCCTTCTACTGCCTGCACCTTCTGCTCAGACCAGTACTCCCCGTGAGTGGCCTCTTTCTTTCTTTCTTCCTAACAGTGAACTATGGCATGCCTATCTGATGGGCAACTCACACGTGCAGATGAGAATGTGCAAGTGTCCTTGCACATGATGAAACAGATCAAGGACTATTAAGAGATCTGCAATTCCCTTTCTTTACAAATGTTAACCAGAATTATAATGAAACTTTCCTGGAAAAAAAATGCAAGAGAGAGCACTAAGGGGCCAAGGTAATGTTTGCAGTATATAGATATGCACAGTGTGCTAATCACAGACAGGGCTTTATAATCACACTCTATCCTTAAAGCTATTCTTCAAGCTTCTGCTCAAAGCTTTGCCTTGGATTGGGAAAGTCTTCAACAGGAAAGTTTTTAAAAATCACAGCACAGCCACAAAATATTTCCACTTCTGAAGCTTAACATTTTTCTATGTGAAACAATCTTGTTTGGTTTGTTCTGTTGTACTTTTTGTTAGGCCTTAATTATTTTTTGTTAGGCCTTAACTATCAGAAGGAACTGAAAAATATTACAATTTTAACATCAGCAGCCCAGATGCCTTGTGAGGCAGTTTAAAAAGACTGAAGCAGGAGATTAAATAAGGGTTGGAGAAACATGAAATAAATGAAAGGGGCAGTGGTAGAGACAGGTGAAGGAGGGGGAAAAAGCTGCCCAGCCTTTCTGTTTGGTAGGAAACAGAAGGCTGATGAGTGCATGCTTACCCCCTTGCTGCAGCTGCTTCTTTCTTGGCTTGTTTCCTCATGTTTCCTCATTCCCTAACCTTGCTCAAACTACCCTACTGTGTGTCAGAGGAATTTTTCTTCCTTCTCCACTGCTTTCCAGGGACATCTGTTGATTATTTCCCAGGTCCTTTCTATTCTGCTCTTCTCCTGCCCCCTTGAGCCAACACTGGAAGAACCAACGAGAAAAAGAGTTCCCAAACAGCAGATAATGGAAGGAACACAATTTGTCTTGCTTGTGGCATCTCTGCTGGCTCTTAATGGAGGTGAGATAAGGCAATAATAGTAAAGTGAAATATGTGTGCCACTCTCTTGTTTTGCCTTTAAAAAATCCCTTTCAGTGTACATACTTAAGGTTTTGTAATTTTTTAAAAGGTATTTATCAGTTTTGTTGTGTATGGATGGGATGAAGAAGGCTAAAGTGAGGATTCTGTAAGTACATTAACCAGAAAAGGAAAGACAAAGAAGGTGTAAACAATGATAAACAATGCTGAAAATATGATAACAATGAATGAAGACTGAAGTAATCAACATTTTGCCTTAGTCTTCAATGACAACCTCTCTTCTCACGCCTCTCAAGTGGATGTACAGCAGGATAAGGACTGAGGGAGCAAAGTCCCTCCCACTGTAAATAAAGATCAGGTTTGTGACCATCTGAGAAACCTGAATGTATATAAATCCATGCAACCTGATGAGATACATTCCAGAGTTCTGAGCAATTTCACTGAGGTAGTTGCCAAGTTCATTCTCCATGCTGTTTGAAAAGTCATGACCATCATGTGAGGTCCCAGGGGACTGGAAAAGGGGAAACCTTGTACCCATCTTTATAAAGGGCAGAAACAAGAACCCTGGTAACTATCACCCTGTCAGCCCCTCCTCTGTGCCTGGGAAGATCCTGGAACAGATCCTCCTGGAAGCTGCACTAAGGCACAGGGAGAACAGGGAGATGATCCAAGACGGCCAGCATGACTGCACCAAGGGAAGGTCCTGCCTGGTCAGCTCACTGGACCATTGAGGAGCTACAGATGTCAATTTTCTGGACTTCTGTTAAGTCTTTGACGCAGATATCCTTCTCTTAAAATTGTAGAGATGGATTTGATTAGTGGACTATTTATTGGATAAGGAATTGGTTAGATAGTGGTGGCCAGAGGGTAGCGATTAATAGCTCAGGGTCCTGCTGGACATCAGTGATGAATGGTGTCCTTCAGGAATCCCTACTGGGAACTGTGTTGTTCAATGTCTTCATCAATGCCGTAGACAAAACAATCAAGAACATCCTCAGCAGGTATGCAGATGACACCAAGATGAACTGAGCAGCTGACACATATGAAGGACAGGATGCCACGCTGAGGAACTTGGACAAGTTTGAGAAATGGGCCCATGGAAATCTCATGGGGGGCAACCCCCTGTATTAACACAGGCTGGGGATGAGCAGATCAGAGCAGCCCTGCTGAGAAGGATTTGGGGGTGCTGGTGGATGGGAGGCTGGACATGACCCAGCCATGGGCACTCCCAGCCCAGAGAGCCAAACCTGGGCTGCATCCAGAGCAGCGTGGGCAGCAGGACCAGGGAGGGGATTCTGCCCCTCTGCTCTGCTCTGCTGAGAGCCCACCTGGAACCCTGCATCCAGCTCTGGGGTCCCAGCACAGCAAGGACATGGAACTGTTGGAGAGAGTCCTGAGGAGGTCCAACAAAATGATTAGAGGAATGAAGAAGGGGTTTTGGAACTAGATGTTTTTAAATAAAGGTCTGTTACAATCCAGACCATTTTATGATTCTACGATCTATATCTGTATTCAAAATAAAATGTTCAGCCCAGGTTTCTGAAGCCAAACAGCTCCAGTCTGCAGGTTGCCCAGAACACTTCAGGACACAGTTTACACATCCCAGTAAAGTGTTTTCTGAATAAGTGACTACAAGGACTCTTTGTGAGAAATATCTCTACTTGCACCACATAAAAGCAAGGCTTGTGTTTTCCTTATACAGCTCAGCAGTGGTAAGTCTTGTTCATGAAAGAGCAACTGCTGCCATTTTGCCTGTGCAGTGAGAAGTGCCAATAATAGCTGCTGTAAATGAAAGGTCTTATTTCTCATCGCTATGAGTTAGATCTGTCTCTGTTTTTCTCTTTCCTTCTTTTTCCCCAATGTCCTTTCTGGAGAGGAAACCTGTGCTTTCTCTTCTCTTTTTTGCTCTGTTTACTAGAAGTTTCCATTTAGTGCTGAATTCTATTGATTCTGGTTGTTCTTCAAAGAAAAGCAACTTCTAGCATTGTTATTTGTTGCAGATGCTTTTGGCTGTCAGCCTTTTATACTCAAAGAATTCCCTTATTCTTCAAAGCTGACAAAGCAATACAGTATTGTGAAAACCTTCTTCAAAAGAAATAGTTGGAAATAGTACCTTTCTGGTTTGTGCAGCACTTTTGGTCTGCAGTTACCACTAGAGGAGAGTTGGCCCAGACAAGTAAAAATGTTCTTTTCAGGACCTCCTGCCAGGCTAGTCTAAGAACCTCTAAAGTCACGGCACAAGTAAAAGTGAAATTGGATTTAATTCTAAAAGTCATTACATTGCATGCAACAGTGACCTTCAGCAAGAGATGTCTGAGAAGGTTAGAATAGCCTACCAGTGTATATATGACTTAAAGAACTATTATGTGCTGGACTAGGGTGATTAAGTACATATTTCCCTATTGTCCAAGTGAATAATTCGTCATATATTTTGCCTAGACGTTTCCAAAAATCTTGCAAGATTGTGCTTCTGTTCTTAAAAATCTGGTCCCTATTAATTGGTTGTCATGCAAGTCTATGACTGCCTTACACAGGGGGCTGCCACCTTGTCTTGTAACTAGTCATCCTTAAAGCACAAAATTATTGATGGCTAAATTGTTCTTACTGCTCTCACCTCATTGACAGTGCTTTTCTTCAGGTATATTTTACCTGCACAGTATAATTACATTGACTTGTAATTATCTTTCTGTTGTCATGAGTTATTGTTTATTAGTTATTAACAGGAGAAATGCCAATACTCACTAGAAGGAGCCATGACTAACCTAGTGGTCTGACACAACCATAATCATCCATATCTTCTCTTTATAACAGATTTTGTGTCATCAGATGGACCATGAAAATGTGTACGAAGCATTTCCCTTTCTAAGAGAATGAATTATTAAATGTATAATGCAACTTCTAATTCAGGTATTTTTAATAGAAAGGCAAAGTATTTTACTGAGCAGTTGTGTGCAGGCAATCTGTAATATACAGCCTTGGGCATCAGGGTACCAGGTGACCATGCATTTTAGGGGGGGGCATGTGTGAAGCTGGCATACTGGGGCTGTAATGCTGTGGCCAACTGGGAGGAAGGACACTCAGGAAAGGGTGCTTGCTGGGTCACAGAAACACTGCACTCTCAAACACTGCATTCTCAGGGCCTCTGGAGAGAGGGGGCATTTCCAAGCCATGATCCAGCACCAGCTCAGGTTAATGGGCATCAAGAGCCACGGTGGGCTGCAGTAACAAATCTAAACTTCAGCAGAGGGCAGGCTGAGGTGACCAAAAGTGGTTGTGAGTGTGCTTGGGAACCATGGTGATGGTGTAAACATCAGGCCATCTTTGAATGACTCCTTCTGAGATCATAACTTCTTCAGAGAGACCACCAAGGGGGAAACCTGTTAATGTTTCATTGTGTGATCCCCCCACAACTGCAAATAAATAGTGCTGATGTGTGTTGGAATCTAACAAATGAATCATTTATGTCCTCCTTGTGACATCTGAAATTTGGAGGAGCTCTGTCTTGTCAGCTGTTTTTTTTTTCCCCACCATTCTCCCTGAGTGCTGGCTAATGAGGTGGCAATTAGGAGTTGTTTTCCTGTAGTTGAAAAAAATATTTTGCCTAAAGAAGCAGGTATTACTGTTCTACATGGCATCGTGTACCCATCTGGCCCATGTACCCACCTAGCATCTCTGGTCTCTCTTCCACATCTGCTGGAAGCAGCTTTTCTTACAGTGAAATTTAGCAATGTTCTCTTTTGGCCTCAGGGAATTGGCAGTAAAAAGGAGCTTTCTTCTCAGTAGTTCCTGACTCTGGAAAATATTTGGCACCGTTCAGGATAGTTCTCGGCTCACCTCCATAACAAACTCATTGGCTTTTAGAAAGGAATAAGAATATTGGATCATTTGTCTAGTTCTAGTGTACACTGGCTTTGGACTAATAAACCCCTTCCAAATGTCTTGAACTATTTGTCAGATAATTCATCAGCTACTGCTGTGAGCTACCTCTAGTTTTAGCCTGGATATAGAGGAATAAAAGATGAAGGAAAATAAATATTCCTGACAATCTTTTGCTATTCTCTTGTCATCAAATGCTCGATAGTAGCAGTGGTGTCTGAAAGAGTACATCAGGGATGCATTTGGAAGGTCTATATAAACAAGCAGAACTGATTCCAAGACACAATTTCTTCCAGCTTTGACCTTTTGTGGTTTTCTGTCCAGTCACCAGTGAGCAGCAAAGTTCTCCAAACATTATGGGTGCTCAGGACTTGAACTGGTGCCCTCCACATTACTGGATATCTCCATGCTCTCCAGGGAAAGAGCACAATTTTTTGATCATAGAAAGGGGCGATATTAACATAAATATTTCTTCCTTCCTTCTAGTGACTGTCCCTTCAGGCTCTACCAGTCTGCAAGGCACCTGCACTGGATTTGAAATTTAAATAAAAAATTGGTTAAGGTTTTATTGCAAACCATTTCTCCCTGATCCAGTTTACTGGTACTGGATTTACCTGCAAATTTATCTTGGCAGGAGGAAGAACAAAGAAGAGCTTCAACCATGAGCACAACTGCATTGTTGCTGCCATGCCTGTGCTACTGTAGTGGGTCTGTGGTGTATCCCAGGCTGTGCTGTTCAGCATGGGCTTGCAAATGATAGGAGACAATGTGCAAATCAGTTGAGTGATGCTACTTCTCTGCTGGTGAACCAGGTAAATAACTGCAAACAAATTCAGGAATATCCTTTCAGTCTTCCACCTGAACTCATCTTGTCAGGACACATGCTGCTGCAGGACCACCCTTTAAGGTCTGGTGCATATGGCGAGTGGCTGGACTCACACCAAGACTGTCCATTCTGCTGAATTCAGCCATGTAACACACTTTCTGTATGTGATATCACAAGCTGCTTTGCCTGCACTGTATTTGACCATTGCACGGTCAAATGGTCTGCAGGTGCAGGCTCAAAAAAGTCTTTAAACGTATGAAACAAAACTTTTGCAAATAGGCTGTAATTTAAAGCTCCATATAAATAAGTAGAACTTTATGAAATAACCTCAAATACCGAATACAATGGGGAAACTGTTGTCTTATAGATAAAAGTTCAAAACAGGGAAAGACTGAATAAATATTTTTAAGCATTAATAATTTCATTTTATTGCAGTTACATGTAGTGCTAGAAACAGAAGCATGTGGCATGGCACACATGGAGGCAGTGTCTTGAAATAACTCTCAAAACAACACCTTATCTTTAAGGCTGCCAATATGGGAAAACTCCAGCTCATTTCCTAAATACTGGACAGTGCATAACCTTGTTTAGGTAAGCTACATAACACATTTTTAATAAATACTATGGGCAACAAGGGTAATTTTATAATGGTTTACAGATTCTTCATGACATTTATTGAAGAAAATGGGGTTGAATCATAGTGGTATTTCCACATGCCCTGTCTGTCAGCTTCACGTTTCAGCATATCGGCTGAAGCCTTACGTAAGGGTAGAAAGACCACCTGAAGTGCAGTTCAAGCAAACACTTCCCTGCCCTCTCCTGCTGCGCTGAGTGCGTGCGCAGCATTTTGTTTGCATATTTGTAGGTGTCATGGTTTAACCCTAGATAGCAACTAAACCCCACACAGGCACTTGCTCACTCTCTGTGGTGGAATGGGGAAAAGAATCAGAAGAGTAGAAATAAAAAAATGTTATGGGTTATGAACAATTTAATAGGTAAAGCAAAAGCTGCTCATGCAAGCAAAGCAAAACAAGGAATTCAGTTGTCACTTCTGGCGGGCAGGTGTCCAACAATCCCCAGCAAAGCAGGGCTCCATCATGTGTAACTGGGGAAGACAAACATCATCCTTCTTCCCCTCTCTTTATATGCTGAGCACATGTGATCTGGTATATCCCTTATGTCAGCTGGGGTCAGCTGTGCCCTCCCCCAACTCCTACAGTACCCTCGGCCCACTCTGGTGGGGTGGTATGAGGGCCAGAAAAGGCCCTGACACTTCTCAGCAATAATGAAAACATTCTTGAGTTATCAATACTATCTCCAGCAGAAATCTAAAAAAAATGTCATCCCAGCCAAAACCAGCATAGGAGGAAAACCTGACCTAAACACAGAGCACTAATCTTACAGAGTTTTGTGCAGTCAGTGTTGATCAGGCCCTGGTTTGAGGTTCCAACAGTGGCTGAATCTTAAACAGTTGTACTTTGCAGCATCTTTTGTAGAGATTGTCACAAATATTCTCAAATTGCCACTTATCAAAAAAAAAAAAAAAAAGAAAAAAAGAAAAAAAAGAGTGTAGATAGGGGCCCATGAATTCTGCTAGTATGCTACCAGAGATGCAGTAAATATAATGAGAGATTTTGAACATGCAGCATAGCCCAAGGTGCTGACAGGCCTGGACAACTGTGTTGGTTTTGTACAGCCTGGTTTGGTGGTGGGGGGGCACAGAGGTGGCTTCTGTTCTGGAAGCTTCCACCATGTCTGGCAGAGCCAATCCCTGATGGCTCTGAAGATGGACATGGTGGTGGCCAAAGCTGGGCTAATGAGAGGGGTTGGTAACACCTCTGTGATAACATATCTAAGAAGAAAATCAAAACAAAGTGAGGTGCATTTTTTTTCCAAGCCAGAGAAGAGGAGGAGATGAGAACATGTGAGGAAAAGAACATGGTGACACCAAGGTCAGTGCAGGAGGGGAGGAGGCGCTCCAGGCACCAGAGCTGAGGTTCTTCTGCAGGCCGTGGTGAGACCGTGGTGAAGCAGCTGTGCCCCTGCAGCCCTTGGGGATCCATGGGGGATGCAGAGATCCACCCACAGCCCTTGGGGGAAGTGCCCATGCTGGAGCACGTAGATGTCTGGAGGGGGCTGTGATCCAGTGGGAGACCTGCTGGAGAGAGTGGGCCCCTGCCTCCAGGGTGGAGCAGCCTGTCCTTGGAGGACTGCACCCTGGAAGAGTGACCCACGCCACAGCAGTTTTGGGAGGACTGTGTGCCTGTGGGAGGGACTCACATTGCAGCAGCTTTGATAGGGCTGCTGCTCCTGAGATTGGAGCCACATCGGAGGAGCACATGGAGAACTTTCCCCTGTGGGAGGGACCCCATGGTGCAGCAGGGTAAGGACTCCTCTCCCGCAGCAGTGGAAGATCCGGGGGGACAAACTGACCAAACCCCCATGCCCGGTCTCCCTGCACTCTTGGTGGGAAGGAGGGAGGGGTAGGGGAAGACAGGGGCTTTTTAAGGGCATAATTTACTTCTCATTACCCTCCCCTAACTCTGTTAGTAATAAATCCATGCTTTAAGTTGAGCTTATTTTGCCCTTGGAGTGTTTTCTCCCAGTCCTTGTCTCAACTCATGAACCCTTTTTGAATTTTTTTCTTTTCTCTGATCAGCTGTGGCTGGACAGGGTGAATGAACCACTTGCATGGGTGCCTGGTGTTTGGCCAGTGTCAATCCATGACAACAATAAATTCTGTTTTAAAATAGTTCTTCCTCTTACTCAGGCCTGAAGAGCACTATCAACAGTGCTTTTGAAAAAGCTCTGTTGGGAGCTTGTTAGGCTAGCTATACTCAGTCTTTAAATGTCTGAGAAATAAAAGGGTTCAACAAGAAATTTTTTATGTGTATCTTGTGATTCCTGGAATGTAAAGAAATGAAGACAGATGCAGAAAAAAAAAATCAGTTCTTACTTGTGCCCTTAATGCTTTGAATGATACTTAAATAAACAAAAATAGTAAAAAAAAAATTGTAAACCTAGGTAAAACGAATTTATTCATTAGCAGAAATACTTGTTATTCAATTGCTGAATGAGAGCTTCTGAAACACTATCAAGGTTTTGGGGCTCAAATAACACTTATGACAATCTCAATTTAAACAAATTAAAAGCTAAATCTCTTGAGTTAGTAGAGTCCAGCCTGTAAAGCAACCCACTACTATTAGGTAAAGTATGAAATGGGAAAATCAGTTCTTTAATGGAAAAAAGAAAAGAAGTGGCTTATATTTATTCTTGTCTGGTTTAAGACTGCTAACACATTGGTTCTTACACTTAATTTTTACCAAAGAGACTGATGTTTGTATGCTAGCCTGTGTAACAGTAGCAGGTTGGTCAGATGAGAGGTGTGTAAAAACTATGATTAAGCAAATACTCTCTTTCATGAGTGATAAACAGGTTGCTCCCTCCAGTAAGAGGGGAATAAGAATGTTAAAATTCACTGTGTGAAGCTAGAAGAAAGCACCAAATTTCCAGCAAAGCATGACGCCTGACACTCATGGCTTCATGGTTTAGTGAAATAGTTTAGTAAAGGGAAAATGGAGAAGACTTCTGGCCTCTGGGCAGCTGGACAGGACTGGCAGTGCTACATTAGCAGTCACACTGATCATCTTGAAAGTCTTTTCCAATCTAAACGATGCTGTGATACTATGGTACTCTGCATCATCCGTTTAAAAGATAAGCATAACCATTGAAAATACCATCTTCATCTGCCATTTTCACAACTTGAAAGAAATCTCTCTGTGACTATCTCTGTCTTTAGAGCATAGAGAACTGAGCCAAAACCACGCCTTAAGCCAGGCCTTAAACAGAGAACACCGAGGCCAAGGGGAAGGAAGACCATGACCACCTCCTGAGTCTGTGCATTAGAAAGGCATGGTTGACCCCCTAGCCAACACACCAGAAGACGGGAGAAACTCACCTTCTCCGCCAACACACCTCATCTTGAAGTCCAAGAACTAGCTCCAAACAGGTCTCCAATTTCTGGGTGATTTTCTGGGACAGATGCCCACCAGGAGACAGCATCCTTGGAGAGCACTGCTTCTACAGTTAGTGTCTGGATTTGGCTGGTTCAAGGCTAGATGCAATGAAGCTGCTTCACAGTTTGTATGCTCTTTTTCAGCCTTATTTTCCAGATGTGAGCAGCAGGGCTGATTGTGAGAGCTCAGTGACATGTGTGGAAGTCTCAGTAAGGCTGGACATGAGCGGTGGCTGCATATGGAGCACAGCCACCATGGGTGGTGCAGGCTGAGGGGAGCCAGCTGGTCAGCTGGGCTGTTCAAGGCAGGTCTGTGAGCTTGAGGTGTTGGGGAAAGGTGTGAATTGTGGGGAAGGTCTCTGGATGGTCATACTAGAGAGCAGAAACCTTACCACCATTAGAACCCTTGGGAGATTCTTCACCAGCATATGGGGAAATGCAGAAAACAACGCTGAAATTGCATAACACCTCTGCTGGCGGGATGAAATGTGAAGTCCAGCAAGAAGGGGTGGGGTGTTCTTAAGGGCAGTGTCAGGAAAGATGCGTCTCACTCAGAGGAGCTGTGAGGAGTCCATGTGAATACTGAGCACTGGGCTAGAATCTACTGAGGGCAGAATCTTCCATGGCACAGTTTTGTGGGAAATGATGAGCTTAGCAGAGTGCTGTGCTTTCCCATCAGCATCAGTTCAATCTCATGATGATTCAGCTTAGTCAGGGCTCTCTGTATTTGGGAACAGCACAATGCCAGAAACAGTGCTGCTGCTAAACAAAATAAACCTAATAAAACATAGGCATTGTCTGAGCAGATCAGACTTCAGGTCTGCCTATTCCAGACTCCTCTGTCTCAGATTGATGAGACCATTCAAAGACAGTGGTGGAAAATAACACCAAGCAGATGTGGATTAAGCTGCCCTGTTCCTTCTCTGACACTGTATTAAGTCTCACTTTGGCCCATAGTAAATATTGGCTCGACCCCTAAAGTATGAGTTTTAATAGCCCTTCCAAAATATTTTCCACTGATTGTAACTCTGGCTGTTGTTAGCATTTCTTTATAAAAGTTCAATCTTTTTTTTAAGGCCCAATGTGATCCTTCTAGGTGATTTCAAAACAAAATTCACAGTGTTCATCCTAGAAGTAATTTGGGGGTTTTTTTGCAAAATTTTGGCAAAAAACCGCATAAGTGGCCTTGGTATAGGAGCAGTAGCTAGTACACACAAAATTTCTTCTAATATTAATTTAGTAAATTAATTTTGAATCCAAATTATGAATGGTAGATAATAGAAAAAAGTGACAGCAAAACAGAAGGAGCACAAGTCTCACTAGCTCTGTAATGCAGACAGAATTCCAGGTCACTTTTTTTTCCTACTTACTAGACATAGCCTATAATTTTGTTCTTCTGCTTTTCCGAGTCTCTGAGTATTTCAGGGCTTTGCAGACTATTTTGGTTTTCAGTTGGTGGTTATCATAATTGAAAAGTGTAGAATAGTTTAAAAAATGCAGAGCATTTTTAAGAAAGCAGGATTTTTAGTTGTTCTTTGTAGTTTTACCCCTCCCTCTTCTCTGCCATCATATTAGAGGTATGCTATTGTCAGACTTTCCCCAAATATTTTCTGCTTTCCCATATTTGTAATTCTTTCTTTTCTTTCTCTTTCTTTCTTTCTTTCTTTCTTTCTTTCTTTCTTTCTTTCTTTCTTTCTTTCTTTCTTTCTTTCTTTCTTTCTTTCTTTCTTTCTTTCTTTCTTTCTTTCTTTCTTTCTTTCTTTCTTTCTTTCTTTCTTTCTTTCTTTCTTTCTTTCTTTCTTTCTTTCTTTCTTTCTTTCTTTCTTTCTTTCTTTCTTTCTTTCTTTCTTTCTTTCTTTCTTTCTTTCTTTCTTTCTCTTTTTTTCCTGTATTTGTTGTATCCCCAACTTTCCCACCACAAAATCCATCTCTATTCCTACAGTAAATTCATTCTCCCTGATGGTAAATTCACATACAGAATTCTGGGTGGCAGGTTCTGACCAGGGCTGCATACAAATTAGCTCATAGAAAATTGCATCAAGTTAGGTAAAGAACAAAAGCAAACTGACTTCAAAGGGAATGAACCAAGTGGAATCTGTAGTTACTATGCACTAGGGGTTTAACAGACTCCGTGTTAACAAAAACAAAAACCACTGACAAAACAAGCAATAATCAGACCTGCCTTTCTTTAGGAATTGCTTGAACTGCTTATAGAATGAATTACAATCAAAAAGCAGATCTTTGATTGATCTTTGATGTTTGGATTGCAACCATTGCTAACAGCACTTTGTTCTTCCTGGTATTCCACAGTAATTCACTGTGACTCCCTGACTCACCATGTCTGCACCAGTCTACAGATACAGGGAGAGTCTCAGCTGGCAAATCTGACTTGGCTGGCTATAGATGAAATTTGGCTAGCTTCCCAACGATTAGGCGCCTGGACATGCTTCCTCTTGCTGGTTTTGGTTTTTTTGTGCTTTTTTTTTCCCCTTTCCCCTTTCTAGTCAGTCACTGATGTGTGTATATCTAGCAAAGACACAGCAAACTCACAAACTGTCTAGCATGTTCTTATGCTTGTTCTCTGTGTTTCTTTTTCTTCCTTCCTTTATAGACAGTGCAAAAGAGTTTCAAAACAGAGAGCAGGTTAACAAGACTCTTAAAGAGTCTATTCCCCCCCCTACCTTTTTTTTTTCTTATTAGCCTAGCTGATTACATTAAGAAAGATCTTATTAAAATCGTATCTGCCCTCCTTAATGGGATGGCATGTATTAAGATGCTCTTGCCACTTTAATTAGGTCTGTCCACCTGTGGGTTTTATTATAGTTTATAATATTCTTACCTTTTGAAGGCAAAGTTACTGTACTTGACTGGGAATTCAGAGACAGCTCTTACTTGTGGGTGGGTCTTGCTGTCTGTCTTTAACCAAAGAGGCTATGCACAAGAAATCTTAAACCTGTATCAGACAACAGGAATGCACCTACCCTTACATACTGAAAGTTCTGGGAGGGAATTAAGAGGAGGAAGCAAAAGGGAATAAAAAGACAATTTATATCCTAAAGTATGGGAAGGACTGATCTGAAAAGGCGACTATCCAGCAAGTTTGGACTTGAATGCCTGAGCTACATCACAGTCACTTAATCTTATTTTACTTTTAGGCACTCTCCTGTGCCCAGGGTATGAAGCCAAATTGCTAATATGTTAGTCACAGCTTTTATAATATCATTCTAGGGGAACTTATTTCTCTATCCCTCACTCTTTACTTCCCCCACAAAACCCATTAAAATAGCTGATTGTCCCTGACTTGTCAGGTGCAAAAGAAATGAGTTGCATTGCTCCAGGAGATGAAAGGCACTCAGTTGTTTGATGCTCTGGGAGGGGTACCCCACTGTCTACATGAGGTGCAAACACAGAACACTGTTCCCAAGACAGGTTAAATATCCATTCTGCATGCAAAAACTAAATGTTTTTTTAGACTCCTGCTTGTAACGTGGTGATGTAAGAGAGCATATGTCCACTGCAGAAATCCTCTCATAGAAGTATGCAACCACAGGAATATCAAATAATTCCCTCTTTGTCCATTGACTGCCTTTTTCAGCTATCCCAGATGAGTCTGCTAAACCTGGCTTTGGATACTTGTTATCCAGTACAGAGTAAGTAGAGAGAAAAGATTAAAGGAAGAATACAATCTGTGTGAAACAGTGGCCCTGACTCTAAAGAAGCAGATGATCTAAGGGAAGGAAGAGCTTCCCTTTAAACAAGAGACTCCTCATGCAATGCAAATGATCCCATATGCAGCTGCCACTGGCAGGCAGCCACCCGTCTACAGAAGAATAAAGTCAAAGCAACAATTCCCCTGAACCCTGAAGCTCAGTGACTTCAAACAAGAGAAAAAGAAAAAGTGACACGTATTTTTCCACTGAACTCTTTCCATCTCTAAACTGTCGTGATGACCTCATCAGCTACAGCTGTCAACTTGGAGTTTAGCTTCTTTCTGTCCAATGGACAACATCTGGTACCATCTATGTATTTGTACCTAGGATGGGAAACATGTGGACCATGCTGCCTCAAAAATATTTAACAACGGCCTTAAAAAACAAACCTTACCTTTTGCTTACAGTGGCAAGCACATACAAAATCATTAGCTTAGAGGGAACTAAGAAGTGTACATTGACACAGATAATTCAGGAACTCTTACCTCAGTAGGCAATTTTTACTGACAGCTACCTGTGACCATCTCAGTTTTATGTCCTTGTTTAGTCTCTGCAGACAGGCACAATGGTAACACGGTCTGTCAATTGGCAAAGTAAAACCACTGTGTCTACTGGACTCATCTATCCTTCTCTACACAAGACTCTGGGCTCTTGATAGTGAATCTAGATATCTTCAAACAATTGACAAGTTGTTCACCTTGAAAATGTGACCCTCACCTTTCTTTGGAGGCATATTTTCAAATCCAACAATGCACTCCAGATTGCAATGTCTCTTATTCCCTAGACATGAAGTTGCTTGGAATGAGCTGGGACTATAGCAATTCTGGTACTGTAAGCATAGTAGACTTCAGGAGACCTTCTCTCTACCATTTAGCAATATATATTTAAATGTGTCATATTATTCTTTATGACTTCCCAGCAAATCTCTTCTATGTATGAAGACATCATTGGATTCTCATTTGGTTCTACGTGGCTGCCAAACGATGAGGTTTGGTGGCTGCCAACACTGTGATTGCTGTTCACTGAGGAGCACCTTCAAGTGTCCATACAGTCTTAAGTCTTGGTGCCAAGTACTTTACAAATGCATGAAAGCAGTGGTGCCTCCCCAGGAAGCTTACAGTGCAAGGTCCCAGTTCAGCAAAATGTGTTTTGGTGAACTAGTGTGTTCATGGTGGGGAGGAGTCTACTTGGGTGAAGATTACTACAATATTACTACAATATCTTAAAGTCAATGGCAAATTTTGGTGCTTTGCTGAATCAAACTTTACTGCAAGACAAGAAAGAGGAACAAGAGAGGGAAACAGAGAAGCCGTGTAGCAAATTTAAAAGCTGCTTGTGTTCTGCTAGAAAGCATGCTGTGATATCTACCTGCTAGATGCTTTGTTTTTATAGTATGTGAGAATGGGTTTGGTGCCAGGATTTGAGGAATTGAGAAGATTTAGACAGTTCTGGGAGAACACCCCTTGTGATAAGCAGGTGATAAGCTCACAGCTGAGATAGATACTAAAAAGAGGAGGAGTAGAAACTGACCTGAAAATACAGAAGCAGATAAAAAGCCACATAAAGCTGTGGAAGAAGCTTAGGATGAGAACCACTACTGGCTTTTTATCTTCATTTGTTTTGGTACATGTGCTGCCATCTTTTAGGGAAGTTAAACTTTTGGAAGTCTCTTTGCAAATAAACTTTTAAATATTATCACATAAGTTAGTGTATTTAGCTATGAATGCCACCCTATTACCCTCCTTCTGTCTTTTCAAAGATCTGTATTTCGTGCATTTCGGATGAATCAAAAATCAGCACTAAAAATAAATGAGATAAACAATCGAGTAAAGTGAAGGCAGAATGCCTGGTAACTTTGTGCCTCTTTAATATTCAAAATCTGTCAATTTAAGTGGAGAAAGTTGGGAGGATGGATTTTTTTTCAAATGCTGGATGGAGAATGACTGAAAATGATCACTAAGATTTGCTCACGGAAGATGTTCTTCTCTTTCATTTCCTATATCATGGACCTTCTGTTTAACCACTGGAAAAAAAAGCAGAAACAAGAACGGGCTCAACCCAGAATCTCTACTGCTATGTCTGCTTACAAAGAATGAAACTGAAATGAGAGCACAGGACTTTCTGGGCTGCATTTTTGCTCAGAGGCCTGAAATTGGACATCAACAGACTTCACTGACTTTGTGTTGTCAAAGAAACTATTTACTGCTCTCCACACATAGATCCAAATCATTCAGGCTGGGAAATGAAGGGAATTCATGAGTGCAGCTGAAGGCACAAAAGCCAAAAATTTAAGTCTGGAATAAATGTGCCTTAATTTTACCCATTTTTAGTTGCTATAGTTAATAGGAAAAAAAGTTGGTGCCTCATTAAAAAAAAAAAATCCATGCCAAGAGCATCATTATCTGTTTTCCAACTACTTGTAAATTATATATACCAAATTTTGAGATGCTGGTCAAGTTGAGAGATAGCTATGTATAATGTTTGAGTTGAATTCAACAGAACAGAACTGACCTTCGGAGTGTTTAAATTAATAGTAATTTCCATAGAAAATTTTCTTGCTTTGTGTTAGATTTCTAGGATTTTCTAGACACATTAGGGGTAAGGTTACAGTTGCTGCATCTAATTAAGGTGTGTGTATCTCTTTGCAGTGTCAGAAATTCATGCACAAACACAAATAATCTGTGTGATCTGTTTCTTATTTACAAATGCAAGTTCGATGATTTCACTGCTACATATACAGTACACCTTGGGAAAGTGTGCAGCGATATTGTGAAATTTAGACTACTGACACTTGACATTTCCTCTCTCAGCTTTGCCAAAACATTTTCATAGCCTTGTCAAAGAGAAATAGGGCTAAGAATTCAGTTTAAATCTTTTTTAGGTGGAAATGGTTTGCTTCTACTAGAATTTTGTGCTCAACATAGACTTGTGTTTAAAATGTGCAGTCAGTCAGACATGCTAACATTTATCAAGAATGATAAGAATTACTTCTGTGCTAATATTCATACTTGCCTACAGTACCTCAGTTCAAATTTCATTATGCTCAGTTGAAATTTCATTTCTACTCACAGCATGGCTGAGAAGAACATGCTTATGGTGTGTCTGTAGATTTCCAGCTACAATTTTAGGTTTAGTATAAGAAACATGTATCGTACACTGTGAATACGCCGTGTTTTCTGGGAGGAACAGATGAGATACAAAGACCACTTGCAGATGCGAGCCTCATCACAAACCGAGACAGCTGTGAGTGAGTTATTTGTGATCTAAGATAAGAGTGGAAGTGAGAAACACAGCTCTTGGGGTTTTTTCCTGAAGTGGAAAAGGTTATAGAATTCATTTTTTTCTAAAATTGAATAGAAAGTTCTGATGTGAACCTCAGTTTTATTTCCTCAGCAAAATTTTATGGAACTCTCTCAGAAATTTTCAGTATGTTATACCAACCTAATAGAGAAAATAGTGTTAATCAACTATATGACAAATATATGCTCTGAGTACCAATCTGCCAAGAAGAAAGGCCTGCAAAGAGAAGCTAAATAAGTGTATACATAATATAGTCTATTTCAAGAACCCAGCTTTTAAATTGCAAGAAAACTTTAGGAAAAAATATGAGTATAAATTATTTTGATTTGCTCAAAAGCTTGAAGCACTGTTTTTTCCTCAAGGGATATGATGCTGTCTTGATACGGACAATATCTTGAAACAAAATTATTTATAAATATTAATGTATCTCATTTGTGAATTTGTGAGCAAAGCCTGCAATTTTAGGGTTGACTTGTGCACTAGATTGTGCTGTAGTCTTCATTGAAGTGTAGTTTTTCTTCGCAGACAAACAGAGTCTAGTAGGCAGGGTAATGGAGTGTAGTATCACACAAAATCCCTAAATCACAAGATAACAATCAGCATTTTATTTCTGAAAATGTCTTTGGGCTCCTAGCTGGCTATTATTCATTGTCGTGTTTCTTAGGGTTTTTCTAAAATTTATTATTCTGTTTATCAGGAAACACCAATAAAAGTTATTTTCATCTTTCCGCAAGATTTTTGGTTGCTTTGTGTTACTAGTATTTCTTCCTTTAATGAAGATGCTCAGCAGGCTTGGGAGGCAGAGGATGGTAGCCTACTGCATCACTGCAGTCTATGCTGTCCCTCTGCACCAGCATCATCAAGTATATACACTGCAGGGAGATTGGTTGTATGGTGAATCTTCTAGAGCAGCAAGTGTACTCCAACCCTTCTCTCTCTGGCTGTTGTCATAACACTTGTAGAACTTATAAGGCACACAAGTTCAGAAAACAAGTGTGAGAGAAACTATTTATGGGCACCATGTAGTGCTTCTGTGTGTGAGATCTCTGAATGGTATCATTCTGATGAGAAGTTTTGGTCAATACCATGCACCAGAAGTGATAGGATTGGATTTTCTTAAGTGTTTCTAAACTAAATGGCTGCTGTCCTGCATTGTGGCCACCACTCTATGATTCAAGAGAGGTGGCTCTAGCAGTTCCTCCTAGTCTTGCTTTTCCTGCATGTTATCATAGAACCAAAGAATGGCTGGAGTTGGAAGGGAACTTAATATTGTTCCAGAGCCCATGCCATGGGCAGGGACACCTTCCACTAGAGCAGGTTGCATCCAGCCTGGCCTTGAACACTGCCAGGTATGCACCTTCCACAGCTTCTTTTGGGAACCTGTTCCAGTGCCTCACCACCCTCACAATAAAGAATTTCTTCCTAATATGTAATTTAAACCAATCCTCTCTCCGCTTAAAGCCATTCCTCCTTGTGTTATCACTGCACGCTCTTGTAGTCTCTCTCCATCTTTCTTGTAGATTCTCTTTAGGTACTGAAAGGCTGCAATAAAGTCACCCTGAATTCTTCTCTTTTCCAAGCTGCACAATCCCAAATCTTACAAGTCTCTCCTTGTAAGAGAGGTGCTCTGTTCCTCTGATAATATTCCTACATGTAGATGAGACTGATTCTGGGGTATGCTTCTGATTTCCTTTAAGTGGAGTAATCACACTTGAAAACTGGAATTGAAGCGGTGTGAGATGATGTGCATATAATCCTGACTAGTGACAGACACATAAATTAATTTCATTCCCTGCATGAGATCTGGTGCTGAATATACTGTGGCACAGTGCAGCTGTGAGACATCAGCTCTCACAGGAGGCTGTGTGGCTGTGAAATGAACTCACCTGTACCACTGCTGCACAGCAGGGGCTATGATTAAGCTGTAATTCTCCCCAAAGAGTTTCACAGCTCTCCTTTTCAACCATCACTAATTCTAAACCATTGCTCTTCTGACTTCAACCCTTTCTAGACCCACAGAGACTCCACTGAGTAGGACATTAGTATTTGACAGCTGGGACTTTTCTTCTTTTCTTGGTCAATCAGTTCTTCTTGGGGCACAAATTTAGGGGTAAACTGAGTACGGGCATTGAAAAATGAAGAGGACTTTTTAAGAGTATGAAAAGCTGAATTGTGTAGCAGCTTTACTTGGAAAGATAAAAGAGGGTTTAGCTTTAGATGCAAAGGAGAATATGAAGTATTCAAACCCTAGCACTCTGGTCAAACTTATTGTTAGCTATCCAAAGGAAGTACCATCTATGGTAAATGTAAAGCCCTTAAAAGCTTTTCTTTTGATGAGATCTTTCAAAATGGATAGGTCAAACAATCTGTAAGATTCATAATGTCAAATTAATTTCATGGTAGAGATAGATCTAACATTGCTTTTTAAGGCTTTCCCATAAAACAACACTACTAAAAGGTTCTGAAGTTCTCACGGGAGGGCACTGACTTTTGTATTTTTATTTTTTTTTCATTGAAAGCGCTAGTTCTTCAAACATTTTTGCCCTTGGATCATTTTCCCTTGCATTGCTATGACTGATTAGCCTTGTTGCCAAGATTCAGAAGCCTGAAACTGCTGATTTACTTCATTTCAATAGATGACATCTTCATTGTTGGTATGGGAGTTTTGGCCTTCACAGAATAAACAGGGTCTGAGAGTACAAAGATTACGCTGAAAAGGATAAGCAAGCTCCAAATAGCAATGCTATTTTAAAAAAGAACTAACCTTAAAGTTTATAATAATTGGGCTATGCATTACAAAATCTTCTAGTTTAAGAACTTAAAGGATAAAATATTCAGATTTTCCTTTCTCATTATCTCCCAAGTATTCTTGAATCTTTGAAGGTATATCAATAGGCATAATTTTTGAAATCCATACCTTTTCTTTTCTGCTCTTTCTGTCTGTCTCTCTCATTTATTTAAGTAACTATGGACCATAAATTTCAGATAAAGGCAAAAAGATCAGCCTGATATGCCAGCTGGATGTTCTTGTCTTCTAAAGGTACCCCCACTATGAAATTATTGATAACTTGAAAAATGTGACTGAACAGAATTTTACTTCTTTTTAATTATTATGCTTTTGAATTTTTGTCCAGCAAATCCATATGAAACTGTACATCACAATATCACCTCCATGATAGGCTGCTCAAAATTCTGAATGTGGGTTACTGCAGATTCTGGAGATGGTTCTGCATTTTCTCTTAAAAATGTGTAAGCAAACTTCTCTACTTGTTGTTTTTAAGGTAATAGTAGTTCTCTGAGATATTTTTGCTTTTCTGTGCAGTGGAAGTTTTTCTTAGAGCTCAAAGATTTGGTTCATATTGTGCAATATGCAGGTAGAAAGTCTAAAATGTACAAGGGAGCAGGAAATCTGCAATGCCAACAGTGTCGGTGTGCCAAGCCCCCATGTGACAAACAGCTTGCAATATGACACCACGGCTTTGACCAGACCTCTGCTCTGTGTTAGCACAGTTACATTGCTGTCATCACCCAGGAAAGTGCCTCGCTTTTCTTCATGAGCAGATAAAATGATCATTAGCGTCTGATATACTATTATTTATTTTGATTTTCATCTATTTGTGATCCTTTTTTCTGCTGTTAAAATAGGCATACAAAACAGTCCTAATCCAAGTGTTAGTGCTCTCTGCAGCAGGTTTGAAGATACCAGCATGCTTACTGAAGTGGAGGATTACTAGTAGCATGGTTCATTGTAAATGGTGCCTAAATTCAGACATCTGCTAGTAAGAAGCTGATGTTTCTCATTGCAATAGTCCAGACTAAAGGATTAAATCCAGGCTCAGTGACAGGTTGTTTGTCATATAATTTCCCAAAGAGAAGAATATTTGCCTGGTATGATAAGCATAGTTATTTGCAGTGGCATGAATGTGGACATTTCTCTGTTCTTGAAGCATTACCTGATTTGTTAAGTGGTACCTTCCAGTACCACTTAACAAATCAACAAATTTTCATGTGCAAATAGATGGTTTATTGCTCTGCTGGTAAAGAGAGGCCTTCCTTCAATGCCGTGAGTCTTCAGGATTCTGGCATAGGACTACAGAGGGACATGAGCTGTTTAACTAGCCCTCAGAAAGACTATTCTGCCCAGGGCAAGCCGCATGGGTAAACTGTCAAATTTGTGCAACTATATATGAGAAAGTTGCATTCAGGTTATAACTTGTGATTGTTTGCCTCTTAAAACTCTTTCCAAGTGCTGGGAATCCAACAGTCTCAAGTGATGCTGGCAGCCTTGTGATAAGCTCACTGAAAGGAGAATGAGGTTAGCAGCAATCTCTCCCAATCACCTAGGGAATCATGTTCAAAGTAGGGTGAAGCCTTGTCCAGGTTCTCTAAAACATTGCATCCCAAGTAATGGACAAATGAGGAAAGAGGAGAATTTATGTTGTACAAACCATAATTGCCTGGGCTTAATAGAGAAGTTTATCCACAATAAGTATTGTTCATAGCTCACTGTGTTCATGTAATTCTGTGTTCACTGGTTGACAAAATATAATCAATGATGTGCTGAAATTTTTACCTGGGTATTTGCTATAAGAAAAGGTTTTTTTCAAGGATACAGATACATACATGAATTTCTTGAAAGTATTTCACATATTTTCAAGGTTTCAGTGAAGCGGAAATTTCAGCTGGATATAAAAAGGTTCTGACTGTTTTAGAGTACAAAGAAAACATTTGGAGACTGGGCAGAAGAGGAGAAAGACATCTTCATGCCTTTCTGACAATAATAAGCATTAGTCTACAGATTCACTGGAAAGACTAGAGAAGAAAACAGAAAGGGCTTTGGTGTTCAAGGTCTAAAAGAAGCAATTCAGAGATCAGAGAAGTGTACAGAAGCCCAGTTTGTGAAAACACCTGGTGATGACAGGAGCTGAAAAAAAAGTTTGTTATTTTTATGGAAAATAATGAGATAACTCTGTCTTCTGCAACACTACCCTGAAGTTTTATGATGTAGTCCTACTCCAGATATCATGCCAGAGATAAAAGCAGTAGGATTCTTTCCTCTGTCAAAAATAATCAGGAAAAAACCTTCTTGCCTTTCCATGAGATGGACTATTGTAAAGAGGGAAAGATTCCATGTTGTCAGCTATATCAATTTTATCCTGTGAATGGACTTCCTGTAAAGAAAACAGTGTAAGCTCACAGGGTCTACCACATGTAAATCCAGAAGGGAGCATGCCTTGGAGATATCCTTGTGAGTGTGTGAGAACTTAACATGCCATTGGTCACTGGAGAGAGCCTCAAATTAAAAATAAATTTTTCTGCAGGTTCCAGAACATATTTTCAGAAAGAAATTTTCAATTCTCCTTATCTACATGTATATACAATTAGAATGATTATAAAATGAGTTTTATCAAGCATTGTCAAAAACACTTATTTGCTGTTTTTCTTCCAATTCCTGTATAGACAAAAATGGAATAATTGAATTTTCCAAAGAATACTTTGTTTCTTCTAGACAGGATGTTTTTTAGGCGTCTATGCTGGGACTTCTGTAAGCGCCAAAGTTTGACTTTTGAGGCAGTAAGACCAGTTCACACAAAGCCTCCTCAAAGATTTCCACTACATCTTTCCTACTGCGTTGTTTCAGGGACAAATGGTCCTTGCATTAGCTAAGTGTAGCTAGTCTCATTTGGTGATGGTCCTGGAAAACCAAAGATAAATACCCTTCCTGAGCAAAACTGCAATTTAATGCAATTTTTCTGTTTCTATTTTTTTGAAGTTAGTGTGGATGGCTATTGAAATTGGTGGAAACCTGCTCCTCACATTCTGGAGGTACAACAGAAATAGTCTTGGAGTCATACAGTCACCACATCATGGAGTTTGCCGAGTTGAAAGTGGCCCATCAGGATCATCAAAGTCCAGCTCCTGGCTCAGCACAAGACAGCCCCAACAATCACAGCATGACTGACACTCTTGAGCACTTCTTGAGCTCTCTCAGGCTGGTGTTCAGAGCTTCAGGCCATTCCCTTGGGTCACTGGTCATGAAAGTTAAGAAATCACAGAATCACAGAATCACAGAAATTCTAGGTTGGAAGAGACCTTTAAGATCATCGAGTCCAACCCATGTTCTAACTATTCAACTAGATCATGGCACCAAGTGCCACATCCAGTCTTTTTTTAAACTCTTCGAGGGATGGTGACTCCACCACCTCCCTTGGTAGATGATTCCAGTATTTGACCACTCTTTCTGTAAAATACTTCCTCCTTAATTCTAGCCTGGATCTCCCTTGGCACAGCTTGAGACTGTGTCCTCTTGTTCTGTCTGTTGTTGCCCGGAGAAAGAGACCGACCCCCAGCTCACCACAGCCACCCTTCAGGAAGTTGAAGAGAGTGATAAGGTCACCCCTGAGTCTCCTTTTCTCCAGGCTAAACAACCCCAGCTCCCTCAGTTGTTCTTCATATGGCTTGTGTTCCAAGCCCCTCACCAGCCTCGTTGCTCTCCTTTGGACACGCTCAAGCATCCCCTGTGCCCCGCACAAGGAAGTTGTAACTGCAATGAGGTCTGTCCTCAGTCTCCTGTTCTCCAGGCTGAGCAGACCAAGTGACCTCAACTGCTCCTCACACAGCTTCCCCTCAAGGCTCTTCTCCAACCTCGTTGTCCTCCTTTGGATGCTCTTCAATAGTTTAATGTCTTTTTCACATTGTGACACCCAGACCAGCCCCCAGCACTGGAGGTGAGGCTGCCCCAGCTCAGAGCAGGGCAGGACAATCCCCTCCCTTGCCCAGCTGTGATGCTGTGCCTGATGCACCCCAGGACAGGGTTGGCCCTCCTGGCTGCCAGGGCACTGCTGACCCATGTTCAACTTGCCACTGAGCAGGACCCCCAGCCCCAGCACCTCATTGCCCAGTCTGTCTGTACATCCAGAATTGCCCCATCCCAAGCGCAGAATCTGGCACTTTCCCTCATCAAACTTTATACAGTTGGTGATTGCCCTGCCTCTAGTTTGTTGAGGTCCTCTCCTAAGGGCCTCCCTGCTCTCAAGGGAGTCAACAGTTCCTCCCAGTTGTTGCTGGCAAGTATACTTAGTATTTCTCCGAGTCCTGTATCCAAGTCATTTATGAAAATGTTGAAGAGAACTGGGCCAAGGATGGAACCCTATGGAATCCCACTGGTGACTGCATACCAGCCTGATGTCACCTCATTTCTGTCTTGTCATTCCATCTTTTGTGACCCTTCTCTAATTGTTTTGTGTTTCTTTTGGAGACGTATTGTCGTAGCTGAATTGTTATCTTTTCTGGTGTGTGCTGGCAAGCTGCCAAATAAAATAGGTGCAGGTGCAAAGCAATTGCATCACCAGGCTCCAGACATTGATGTACCTGAAAAGAAGGTGGAGTCAGGCAATTTAATTGCCACTTTACCTTAGCTGTGTTTATATACATCAGCTCCTGCTGGATCAGGTGAGGGAATACCCATTACAGAGAACAATTCTGTCATACTCCTTATGTTTGCCTCAGCTAACTCCAGCAGAGAGCTGAGCCCCATACAGGGGTTTGCTTCCTCATTAGATCTGCCATCTAATGGAGAAGAGAATTGAAAAGGTAGAAGTGGAAAAGCTCATGGATTGAGAAAAAGACAGTCTAATAGATAAAGCAAAACCTGCATGTGTAAGCAAAGCAAAATAGGAAATTATTTCATTAGTTTCTGTAGGTACGCAGGTGTTCAGCCATCTTGAAGAAAGGAAAAGAACAAACCAAATTAAATTATTCCCCATACAAATACAAAAGGAGATTTATTTCTTGTGTGCACCATTAGTTTCATTGGGGATTTGTAAAATGCATCAGTTGGTTATTTCAGAGCAGCCGTTCTCATAACGTGAAACCATAACAAATACCCAAAATTATTACATGTGGGGACTAAATGGCATTGCATTTCTCACAAACACCCACTAAAGCAGCAGTAGTTTATTATTCAGGCAAACGTACTGAATCTTACTAAAGCAGCTAACTTAGCTCTTTGTGAGTGTACTGCCTGTCATTATTATGAATTGGCATTTCTTGCTAGTATGAGATTTTTTTTTTGTTTTTATAGGTGCATGGTATATACTTTAGTTTGCTAGAGAGGTCTGTGGTAATATTCCATTACTGAAATGGAAAATGTGAATAATCTGATTTGAATGACTCTGTACAGCCTGTGTTGTATCAGCAAGGCCTTTGCATGTTATGGTTTTCAGTCTTAACGGCATGGCACCATTCAGACTAAACACCATGGCAAGGCAAAGCCACCACATCCTTTGTAGGAAACCAGCATCACGGACTGCTTGTTGGGAGTGTCCGTCCCTCCACAGGCTGGGGGACACAGTGGAATTAGAGGTCTGTCTGCCTCTGCAGATTTATGGTTTTACTGGAATCATAGAGATGTGGTGGCATAGTCCACATGACAGGATCATTGCCATGGATGAATACAGGCTTTTTGAGGGACAAGCTAGGGAGATGATGGTAAGGAGTTTATTTAAGCCGCTTCTGTGAGAGAGTGGCAGGAAAGAATGGAGCTCTGCCTTTGCAGATGGGCGGCACGTGGGCAGTGAGCCAGCTGAGAGCTTGTGATTGAAGGTTAGGGAACACCAGCATATGAGCTGTGTTGTGATGGGTGTTTGCTGCAGATCACCTAATCAGGAGGTATAAGTAGATGAGGCCTTCAGAAACACCTGCAGGAAGCCTCAAACTCACAGGTCCTGGTCCTTATGAAGGATTTCAGCCACCCTGGTAAATGCTGGAGAAACAGCCCAACAGAACACAAGCAATCCGTGAAGTCTCTGGAATTCATTGAGGATAACTTTCTGACAGGTGATCAAACAGTGATAGAGGAACATCCTTTGTCTGTCAACATTCAGGGGAGAACCCTGTGTGTCCTTCTACATCAACATCAATTTGGTAATTGTTGCCATTCTGTCTGGTATACTGACTCCTATTGACATTGGTGCCCCTAGAACATCAAGGTTTAACCTGAGAATCCATTTCTTATCATGGTGATTCTAAGTGCCACAGCACAAAATAATTTTCTTACAGTCTTTTCTTTACATTTGTATTTTCTTCCTGTCCACATCCTTTTACCCAGAGCAGATTTGTCTCATTACTGAAGAGGCCAACATATTATACTGGCTTTTTAGGTAGCTGGAGTTCTCAACTGCCCATAATGAATTCCCTGCTGAGAGGATGACTTGCGTCATCCCAGGTCTGACAGCAGTGGAATGAGATGTCACTTCTGTTGTTCCAGAAGTTAGCAAAAAAGAGAAACAGTTGTGCAGTAAGCCATTGGAATTTCTCTTTACTAGGCTTCCTTATGCTTGCTCTGTAATTACATAGCAACAGAGATTTAAAAATGTTTTAGTCAAAAGATGAGAAGCATTCCTTTTCAGTTCAAATCTAGTTATTGTAATCATTGTTTTTCTCCCAATTACCTGCATGCTTAAATTCACCTCTGTTTATTTTCTATTGAGGAAATGCCACAGATGTTACTAGAAAACAGTTTTTACCTGACTTAACAGCCCACAAGATTCTCAATAGCTCACAAGCCACCTTACACACTTGGACTGTCATAATGGAAAATAGATTTCAGTCTCATATTGCTTGTATAAACAAAGGTAAAATTGATCATTACATTTCTTTCATAATGCTCCGCCATGTATTACGTGAAACAGATACAATATATGCAGAATGACTGTTTACTTTTCTTAGAAATCTTGGCTTTCCAGCTATTTGCAGGCTTTTTTCTACTGCTTGTCTGAGCTTAAAGGCTAAGTATCTATCTTCTATTTTATCTTGCATTGGAAACTGAATAACATGTCAGGTTTGTCTCCTGTGCCTCATTAAATGAGAGCACTGAATTAAAATGCTCAGTAAAAACATCATTTGGCTTTGCTAGTATGTTTCATATAATTCCTGTTGGGCCCTGTATGGAAGGGAAAGCTGCACTCTCTGAGATCTCCAACCTGCCAACACACCTGCTGTTTGAGGCACCACCCTGCCATCCTATTTAGGATTTCTGTTCTACATAATTAAATATACAGAAAATATTACTGAAAATTTAAATTCTTTTGGGAGCTGGGTGTGTTTATTCCCTGAAGCTATTTGTAGGAAGCAGATTTGGCAGCCTGTCTATTGTGTTAAGTATTTGATGAAATGTGTATTTAGAAGGAAAACTAAAGTGTTCCTCAGCCACTTTGTGTTTTTTCTGGTGGTGAGGGGGACTGATGAAAATGGCAGTACCACAACATTGTCCAGGTTTGGAAAAGGCCTGTGGAAGGTTTGCATTATTTCAGCATGTTTTATGGGCAGATGGATTCAGGTAGCTTGTGCCTGATGTCAGTGCTGCAAATAAAGCTTTGAGATGCTGTTGGCTGGCTACATGCAGGGCTTTGCCCAGGACCTCTGCTATTCCAAGGCTACTCATCTGCCTCGTCTCCCTTCAGCACAGGCAAAACTAGTAATAATGAGATTGAAATACAGCAATAAAGAGGATTTCTTTCCTCAGCACTTTCCAAGTACCCGCATTTCTCATTTCTCTTGGTAGATAATGGTGTGATTTCCACCCATGTGCCCAGGCATAATTTTGCACTTCTCATTTTGATATCGTGATTCATTTTGGCTAATGTGCATTAGGCTGGAGAAAACAATAATATTAATTGATCTATTTCTCAAGTTAAGCTTGTGACAAGTCTCTTGCTTGGAACAAAAAGCTCTTTGGAATCTCCAGGGTGGACATACTACCAGCCTCCAGAACATATAAATTCCAGTCCCTTTTTGTCTACCTCAGATGCAGTTCTGCATGAGATCCTGCAAATCATCCCCTGGGATTCATGGTCCCCAGTAGTGAGTATTTTGCCTCTGGCATATATGAGAGTCCAGCTTGGTGGTTCCCAGTTTCCAGTGGGCAAAAATTCAAAACAGCAGGAGGAAAAAATGCCTCTTCTTGGCCTTTATTTTTATTGCCCTCACTAAGGGATAGCAGTATGTAACTTTAGGACACAGGGAGTAGTGTTGTTCTTTAGAAAACCTTTAGGAGCCCATTAGTCACTTGCATGACAGGATAAAAATTTTCTGTTGCTTGGGTGGGGAAGGGTCTCACTGGTTTCAGAAGCAGAAAATTTTCCGTTCACTGAAATGTTATACGTCTATTATTGCTTGGGTTTGTTTCGTTTATTTGCTTTGGAACATTTTCCACATAGGACAGTTAATGAATATGAAAGAGACTGTATCTGTGTTGATTCAACTGGTCTTTTATATAAAGTCCCCAAGACAGCTTTGGTAGCTGAAAATGCAGCTGTTTTCCTTCAAATACAAATGGTATCATAGCTGATAAGTCAAATTAAGCCTGAACAAGCAACCCTAGACTACATCTTAGCTAGTTTAAGAATCAGTTTTAGAGATTTATAATACCACAGAGAGTACTGTTCTGTATTATCTTCATGTGCCATGATTAAACATTTACCAACTACTTACCATTAATAACATAGACATAGAAAATCTCAGTCCATGAAGTACAGCGCATGCAACTGCACAGAGATCTCATCAGTGCCATGGAGCCTCCACACCGAGAGGAAAGAAATTCTGAATAAACTGGGTTTGCATGTGTATAAGTCTGTACATTGGGATTCACCAAGCATGGTGGCTTTGACATTTTTCCTTTCCTTTTAACATTTTTTTAATATAGCAGTTTTCCATTATGAAATCAGTAGTGTGACAGGGGACAAGGGCAATCACAAATAAACAGAATTTGCCACTGTTTAATATGGTCAGTATAACTGGTCAGCTTCTCAGTTACTTCTATTCTGCTGTTCACATCAGGAAGAGTGTGATGTAAGCTCTTCTACACTTGGCAGATTACTTTGCTGCTTACAAACACAAGAAAACCATGCATTTGATGTATTGATAAGCTGAAATTCAGGGAGCCTTAAGCTTCAATTGTGTTAAGTAGATGACTATAGAAAGAGACATATATCTACAGGCAGCATAGTTAAGCTGCAAAACTGTGTGTTGTCTCAAGAAAATGAAGGACTCTCCACAAGAGAAATTTTACATGAGTTCATTCACTGTCCTGGATGCCACTGTAGCAGAAGCAGCTGCTCCTATACCCTGCCATGCAAACAACTGGCTTACTGGTGAGCTGACTCAGGAGGAATGTCAAACACACACAGACTCTTTCCATCACAGGGAAAATCCATCTGGAAATTTTGGAGCTCCGTCCTTTGCATGGCAACGTGTTTAGAGAAATAAAATTACTGCTTCTCACCTTGTTCTCTCCTCACCTCTGATAAGAGATCTTCAACATTTTTTGAAAGAATTATTTCCCTTGAATGAAGAGGACGGAGGAAGGCTTTATCATTTATTGATCACATTAATTGCATATTTTTCGTCTATTGCTTGGTGGACTGGATAGTCATAACTTTTAAAAATAATTTTTATAAATATAAAATAAATACTACTTATCATTTTAATAACGTTTGGTACAAATGCACACTTTCATTTTCACATTGCTTTCCCAATACTTTTTACAACTAGAAAACATTGCCTAGTTGACATGTGTTATGCCTTTTTTGCAGTTATTTACTGTAATCCTGTTAAGACATCGAAGATCTTAAGTGCTCTCAATTTCTTGGGGGCACAAAAGATGAAGCCCCACTCTGCCCACTCGCCACATCAAGAGCTTATGACACATAGGTGACATGAAGATTGTCCATAGAGGACATCTATGTACTCCTCAGTACAGCAGAGTTCAGCAAGGCTCGAAGGGAACTGGTGCAGTCATGTGCTGCCGAGATGTTTGTCTCAGTCTCAAGAGAATGAAAACTGAATTAATGTGGGGTTTTGCTTTCTCTCTACCATAGACACTGGACACTGTGTGTTCAAAACTGGAACATGGAAAGTCACTGTGACTGTGACATATAGGAAAAATTAATGTATTATTTGTGACTGAGAAAGAAGCCACACTGAAGGAAAATTTGGTTATTATGTAGGAGGCAGACAAGATAGGCTGAGCTGTCAAATGTGTTCTATAAGCATTTTTACCATTCAGTTCCATCAGCAGGCTCACAAATACCTAAGTGGCTGTAATTTTTTTACCAGTTCTGTTCAGTACAGTCAAATCTATTGATCTGTGTTAGTCTTACATTGTTTCCCAGCACTACCTGTGCCAAAAGGCGCCATGGCACTTGCCTTGCAGATTCTTTTCAGGCCACAAGACAAAAATGTTTTCAGCAGCTGGTGACGTCCCCTAATATGGGAAGAGCTGCAGGACACTGTGTAAGCCTAGGCATTAGCTATTTTTTCTGTACAGGAGTCTGTTTCTGCCATAGCCTTTCCCCTGGAAAATTTATGGTAATGTTGCTTAACCACAGACATAGTGGCCTGGGAATACTTAATAGGAGAGGTGGGAGCTGAATAGCAGTAATACTACTCACGGGCATAATCAGTTGCTTCTCTCTTAATGAGGAGCACAGAGAAACAAAAAGCTTTATTAATATGCAGAGATAGGCCAATTTTATGAGGGACATGTTCAACAAAAGCTGAATGCTAATATAATAGCCCCAACTAGGATCTTTTCTACAGCAAATTGACCCTGCCCTACACGTTGTCATAAAGGGCTGGCTTTTCCAGGCCCCTTCTTCTTCATATAAGTACTTTAGTTGAGGACATACCTACAGAATATTTCTGTTGAGATAATGTATTTCTAAACAAAACACTCTATAACTCTGCAATCAGCTGTAAAAACTAGCACCATGCTGCTCACAAAGCAAATAACTGCATCAATTTACATAAAGGAGTAAAGAGTAAATGACACTCCAGGGGTATGCAAATACCTTATATGATGCAAGGCAGTCCACTGAGGAATTTCAGCCCAGCACGGAGAAAACATGGCAATTGTACCTAGCTTGTCCTTTTGCATTGTAATTCTTCTCTTACTTCTTATTCAATTGTAATGAGGAAAATAAAATGAAAGAAGCTGGCAGCTTGATCTGGAGTAAAAGCATACTTGTCACATTATGCTGTAACTAATTGACTATTAATAGGCAATAATACAAGCATGGCTTAATACAAGCAATGTCTGGTCATTGTTATGAAATTGCCATAGGCTTCTTGATTTTACGGCTTATGTTAACTTAATGGCCTGTGAAGATCTGTACTATTCATTCCTAAACAGTCCCAAAACATTTTAAACCATTCCTCAGGGGTTTGCTAAATCTACTAAAATTCAGTTTTAATTTCTTTCTGCTGTTGTTTAGTGAAAGTCCACAACATTCCCCCTCTCATCCTATATTTTTAGCAACACTTCAGAAAATAACTGATCATTACCTTGATTAATTTATTTTAATATATACATACACTTTCAGAATAACTTTTGAAGTTGCCCATCAACAGAAATGGGCCTGCAGCATTCCTCTGTCCTAGAGCACTCTTGGGCTGTCCACCAGAACTGAAGATTCCCAGTCTTATTTATATGGGGTTCTTTAAATTGCCAGGCAAGAGAGAAAAATGAGTTGGGCTGTTCCTTTACAAGCTGCTGTTTAACAGTGCATATGACAAATTTAGGGATCCTGTAGTGCAAGTTCTAATATGTGTGTTGCTTTTTGTTTTAGCTCCATGTTGAAAACCTGGTTAACATCCAATAAAAGGTGCTCGAGTACAGAGAAGTGCACTTGCTGCTAAGAAATATGAAGTGACATGCTAGTGATTGTAATGGTCCTTTTATTCTCTCAGCTGTAATGGTCCTTTTATTCTCTCAGCTATATTAACTGACCTCAATTCCCTATCATGTGTTCCTTTCTCTGTAAATCTATGCCCTCTTACAGTCCACATACCTCTCTGATTGCCAGGACAGGAGCAATGAAGAGAAAGGCCTCCTGGCATATGAGATAAAGTAACCATCAGAGTGATGAGGTGTATTTTTAAAAATTTTATAGATCATAAAAGATGAAACAAAAGTGGTTTTATTTCTAGTCTTGGTACCTGTTCTTAAAAACAAATTCTCTTCCTTAGAGTAGGCTAATTTCACCTCAGTCTGCATTAACTCCCCTGTTTTTTGTAGATCTACAAAGTAGTTTCCTTTTTCATACTTGCCGTTAGTCGTTTTGATAAGTGAATATTTTGAACTCAGTAATTTCCTTTTTTTTTTTATTCTTAATAAAGAGAATGCTACAGAAAGCCAATTTTTACTTTTCTGCAGAATTAACCAAACATTGCCTATGAATCACATGGAGGTACATTTAAAAAATGTAAGGATACCTATGGAAAATCTTTTCCAAAGCTTTCTTCATTCAGTTATATTAGAAAACATTGCTTTCCATTAGTCATACTCAAGTTCTGAATAGAGCTTCTCAGCTCTGAAGAAGGCAGAACGCTTCTTTTTATAGCAGCGTGCAAGGAAGTGAGGGAGGCGGAGAATAAGATGTGGAAGCTGTAACAGAAATATGAAATTGAAGACCTGAGAAGAGAAGAAGTTGAATGAAAAATGGTCTGTTCTCTATTTGTGTCAGTTGGCAAGTAAGAACCATGAAAGCTATTTTGGGGATGGACATTCCTTCTATAAGTCAAGTAACTGGAGTCAATCCAGCAGGATTTTCCTATATCCTAAATTCTGAAAACATGTTGTACCTCGCAGGCTGGAACACCAAGAAAGATTATTTTGCTTTCTTTTCTTTTTTCTCCTCCCTTAAGGCCTGGTTTAATTAGAGGAAGGACAGCTTAGGGGAACAAAAGGTATCTGTTTTATAGCTGCCTTGAAAAGCAATTTGTGAATGGGAGAAAAACAGAACATGAAATGGAACACAGAATAACTCCAAAATATTGGAGCTCATTCTGCTGGTGTAACATGAATAAATGACATTGGTGTCCTGATTCTAATCATGAGTATACATATTTTTATGGCTGATCTTTCCTTAATTAAGCCTGTATTTATTTACAAAAAAAGGCAGACCTAGGTATTAACATAGATCAGTCAAAGTCTATTCCCACCTACTGAATGGAAGTGGGACAATTTTATGTTTTAAATGGAAGGGAAAATTGTGTTACTCTTTCAACTTCATGAACCATTTAAATTGAAGTATCCAACAAATTGTCAGTATGAAAATCTGTTACATATTATCAGGTAAACATTTAATCTTAGGTGTGAAATGGAAAGTAATCTTTTTTCTGGGTATCAGAACAAGTGGTAGGAATACTTCAGGGCACCCTTGAGTCCAAGCAGTTTTAATAATGTAATTAAATCTCACAATCATTACTTAATTAGTTAACAATCAGCTTACTGAATTCACGTCTCAGTTTCTTCCTTTGCCACACTAGTATAGTCATCTCTTTTTCGCATATTGGCAAGCAATAACAATTTCAAAATTTATTTTAGGCTTCTGAATGAGCATTTGTCACTTTCTGTGTGACTGGCAAAATCTGACCTTAAAACATTTGTTGCGTCATCAAGATGCCATTCTAACTGCATGTCATGCATGGCAAACTGTCCTTTGCTCAGCTGTAACAGCATCAGATGAGGCTGCCTATCCATCATAAAAGTCCAGTGGATTAAGATCCTGTCTAAAGATGGGTACCTTCATACAGAATATGCCTATGATACATGAGATTTGCAATGGGTTTTACTGGAGGCAGCAAGGATCCCTCCAACCTTAAAATCAGCCCCTCAGGGCTGGAGATGCAATGTCTGAGTAAACAAAAGTTGGCATCAAAACCTAGAATTGTTTCCCTAGTCATAGTATGTCAGTCACCATCCACTATAGGTTTGGGTTATGGAGCTCTTGAGATTGTGTCAAATACAGGAAAATTATCCTTGTGTGAGTTCCTGTGTGTTAGATTGTGTCTTCTAGACCCCTTCTTGGAAACATTCCAGATTATCTATATTGGCACAACACTCAACAAAGAGAACAGAGCCTTTCTACTGAGAAACAGGCATTTCAAGGGAGTAGGCGCTTATATTAAATGTGTATTTACAGTGTCCTGTGAGATGACATTTGCCTCTCTTTTTTTAGATGCAATTAATGTGAAAAACCCAACCCCTTCACTACTTGTGACTAGTGGGGGGAAAGTCTAAAACTTGTAAAATGCATTTCAGTAACTATGAAAAAGGAAACTTCCCTGCAAAAGCCTTATGTCAGGATTCGTTCCATCTGATACATGAACAAAAGTGTAATTCAGTATTAATATTGTATTGCTAAGCACAGACACACTGTAATATTTATTTGAGGGGAAATACTTGGGCTTTTTCTTCAGGAAAGCTTACTCAGAATTTTACGAGTGAGCTGACACCCATCCCCTACTAAATGCACATTTTATCTTGTATACACATGGTGACTCTTTGTCTGAAGTTAAGTTGGGCTTTATCAAACATTTGCTGATATCAAAGAAGCTGAATCCCTCACTTGTTAGCAGGCATGTGTGTTTCAGAGCTGTAAGGTCGTCCCTTGCCTTATTCCATTCTCTTCAAACTTCAGTTCTGGTGTTTTGCATCAGCACAGGTGGTCACTGCTCAGAAGCAAACCAGAAAGCTCCAGGCTTGCATTAATGTCAATGTCTGCTGTGTGTTTAGAGGTTCAGATAATTTTGGTATCATAACCCTGGGGACCTAAGCTGAAAGCAGTGCTTTTGCAAAAACAACTTAGTCATACAGGCTTCCTTGAACTTGGAAGCAATTGTTTTAATGAGCATGGATTGAGAAATACCTGGTCTCTTCTTCTAGGTAAAGGCCAAGGGAGAGTAAATTCAGAAGAGCTGATAACTCTGCATTATGAACTTAATTATCAGAGTTAGTGAAATCTGCTACTTGTGTCTGCTCAGATTCACCAATATAGTTAGTTTTTTGGAAAGACATTGTTTCCTTTTCTCCTGCCTGTTGTCTAGTATGAGTTCCTGTACAGGGGCTATACCCTCCACAGGTAAACAGCATATGGGGGCACCAACCAGCCATCCTCCACTCTACACCTGTGAGTGTCAGGTAGACACACACACTCAAATACACACACACAGAAAAAAACCCCAACAAAACAGTCAACCAGCCAATAAAAGAAAAAAACCCCCAAAAAACAACAACAAAAACCCTTCTCTGGCAACTGGAGTGCAGTGCCTCCTTTGCAATTTTGACAAATTTTTGCTTGCAAAATCAGGGTGATTTCCATTGCGAATTTCAGAGGACAACTCAAGTCACTCTGCCTTTATGGGGGGAAGCACATATGGCTTTGCTTTTTTGCTCAGTGTTTCTCCGGGATGCTGGTAGAATGGTGAGAATCTGTGCCTTAGAGAGACTTTAGCTTCATGGCTGAAATTAACAATTGCGCTCCTAGCAACGTGATTTTTGCTAACGCAATGCCTTGTTTTGCAAAGCGCTTGGAGGGCTGACAGTCTCTCTGGTACTGCCATGAAAGCAAGCCATTGCTTCAGCTCATTTCCTTCTAATTTAGGAAATCTTGTGATGCACTGTTCACAGCCATAAACATGAGATTGTGTGAATTGGTAATAAACAGCAAGTGCCACTGGAGCAAGGAAGGCAAGAAAGGCTTAAAAATGAAGTCTTCAACTGCCCCTGATCTGCCAGGGCTGCAGCTGTCTGGCAGCCAGAGCCTGTGATGCCCTTGAAGCTTTGAGCTGAGACAGAGAGAAAACCAGCTCTCATATCCCTGTCTGAGCCCTGCTTGCTCAGATTTTCAGATTGTCAAACCAGTAAACATCAGTATAAAACAGCAGTTGTTCTGTTATTTCAATCCAAAACCTAAAGCAATCTTACAACGTATTTGTTGTTTTGTGCCCTTTTGTCATGACAGAAATGCATGTCCGTCCAGTTTTAACATGGTTTCTTGTCTTCCTGTACATATCCTTATCTCCAAAAAATATCAAATTCTATCATTTTTTCCACTTTCAAAACCTTGACTGTCTGCTGATCCTGAACTAAGAATCTCAACTTTATTCACTGCCAAGGCCTTGCAGAATTATTTTCTCTTTTGTTTTAATCTTCATGGTTCTCTTTGTTTTTAGAACCTTTTAATTTTTCTGCTTTTAATCAGATTTGTGCAATCAAAATTATGTTCTGCCTGCTGGCCTGGATTTCTTTCCTAGCTCTGCTCTTCCACAGAGCTGACAAGAGATAAAAAACTTAAATGATGTGTTGTTCATGGAAATTAAAGAAAATAGAATCAGGTTTTCCTGCATACAAAAAGTCTTCTGCTTTCCTCCCCCATGCTCCCCTGAATGGCCTTTTAAAGGCTATTCCTTTTCTTTTAATCTAAAATAAGTTTCCACAACGAGTTCAGCATCTTTTTTTGTAGCTGATTGCATTAACCCAGTTTCACAATCCCAGCTGCTGAACAGATCCTTTAGTACACAGAAATATAAAAGCCACATGTGCTTCAAACAGGTAGACACTTTGCAGGAGAAGTAACATAAGGGGCAATTTAAAATACCACCCCCCTTTATTAATTCATATATATAACTCAGATATAAATCATTAATGATTTTGTAAATTTTGACCAAACTCTCTAACGTTTCAGACCACGATTTCACTGGGTCTGAGTTTGGATTTCAGTGGGAGATTTGATTGAGTTTGAACTGCAAGATTTGGGATGAAAGTAGACATCCATAAGTGAAGAAAATATTTGTGGACTATTCTCATGATGATCTGGCTGGGGAAAAAAAACCTAGTGGATGGGACTGTTACAGTGAATTGAATGTTTTTTCACAAACCCACAGTGGGGTTTGTGAATAGAGCATTATTTACAGGTAGTTGAAGGATGTACAAAGAATAGATACAGCTAGACCTCTTGCATCTGGTAGACAGTTAAAATGATTGCAATATAGTACACCTAAAACCAGCAAAGTTGTACTTAACCTCAAGTTAACCAAATACATGGATAAGATGTAGAACAGAAGATTCAGTAGCAGTCTTTGGGGCTGGTATACTTTCAATATGTCAATATTATTGTTCTAATCCATGCTGACAGGACTTCACATCTCCTGTGGATGACCAGGGTACATCTTTTTCATCCTCTGAAGTCAAGATGGTCTCTTGGGGATGAGGAAGGAGTATTCACCACTTGGCAGACAAACTTCTAGGAATTAAATTTGCTTAACAATGTTTCTCCTTTGCCTTTGAAAACCAGCAAGTAAAGTAAGTAAATATGCATGTTTTGAAATGGATAAAGGTGAGAGGACTCCATGGCCAGGGAGCAGACAGGAGAGGACTAATACTGGGAGTCTAGTAATATTGTTCAATTTGGGAAGTGAATTAACAAATCCCTGGTCTGAGTGTGAGTTCTCTTGAGTCACTGGTCCAGACTGTGGTCAATCATTTGGCAACAGCTGGTGTGGTACTATGAGTATGACCTAGGGTGCTGGGTTTTCCATATTCTGCCCACAAATGGCTGCTTTGCTTTTGCATCCCCTGCAGTGCAGGCTCACCTGTAAGGGTGGCTGTTTGGCAGGTCCCTTGTGCATATCCCAGAGAGGAAAATCATAGTGCAGCCCACACAGAAGTAAAGGGCAGCCCTTAGCTGGGGGTTTGCCTTCTGCACCCTGTACTGTGTGAAATCCACTATGTTCATGTGAGACAGAAGAAAAGTTCTTCTTATTACAACTTAGCTGCCCGAAAAGTTCTTTCTTATTGTTGTCAGGAAAAATCTTGCTAGGCTTTGCCTTAAGAGACAAACAGGTGATGAGTTAAAGAGATCTGTATCTGGAACAATTTGTACTTTTCATCTTAAGAAGTCAGCACACTTTAAGATCAGACTGTCTCAGCAAGGCATTAGAAAGCCTGGTAAGAAAACATTTCTGTTTCAAGTTTCTCATCTATTATCACTGCTGAGGTCAAGTTCTCCCTTTGTGTCATTGTACCCTCAAGAAATATATATGGTGGAATTTCTCCTCACACTCACAAAGGCATTTTGATGGTGTGTGGTTTTGGTGCTGACCTTGTTAGCAATAAATTCTTTTGTGGAGCATAAGTAATGCATATCTTAAAGAGAGATCTGAAACACTTTAACAGAAAGTGATAATTCTTATATTAGTTGGCAGCTTTTGAGAAAAATTATGTGTACTTTCTGCTTCCAGCTCCTTCATTAGTTTTGAAGGTACAGTGGGAGGATGTTTGTTCTTGTAACTGTATTGTTTGGAGTTCTGGATTCAAAAAACATTCTCTGTGATCCTCAGCAGCCACTTATCTTTTCTGTCCCTTGCTTCCATTCCATAAATGGATTGCAGACTGTATTCTCTACAGGATATTACTCTTTTCCGAAAAAGCTGATTTTTTTTTCAAAGCACCATTATTTTTACTCCTCATTTATGACCAAATGTTCAACAGAAAGAGGTTTGAAGTGCAAGTCTTATCATTACATTGTAATGAGAGAAAAAAAAGGCAAAGGATCTAAATTAAGCACTTGATATTTTCTATTTGAAATTGCATCTTTCTTTTCCACTGCATTTCACAAAGGCTTTTGAAAGATTTAATTTTGGCTCAATTAAGAAAAATAGTTTTTGAAATATCATCATCACCTACACAGATCAAAATTCTTATCCTCTAACCCATTGTTAATACAGTGTTTTGCCCACTCAGCCTGTCTCCATATTCTTGAATGGGAGCTCTGCTTCCTAAAACAGTCCCTGTCCTTCACCATAATCCAGATTCAAATAAATTGACATGACCATTTCCACATCTCTTCTAATAATCCCATTTCCTTCCATTTTCACCTTACTTTTGGAGTCAGAGCATTTAATATGACTGAAAATGTTTGGAAATATACTTTTGCTGTACATATGGAGGATATCAGTTGAAGGATAGTACTATAATAAAACTAAAGATGCTTACAACCTTTGAAGAGAATTTGTGTTTAAACCTGACTGATTTTCTGTTAAGCTGGTAACTATATTTTTACACGGGTTTTAAAATTACTTTTATTTGTGTTTTAGCATTCACTGTTATTTGCCAATGCTTACAAATTTCTCTTTGTATGTTTACAAAATACACAGTCACTATGTTAGGTCATCTTTAATGCTTCCCTTTAAACTCCAGAAAATATGAGATAAAAATTAAAAACACATTTCCGAAAAAAAATCAAAACTGAGTGACTATTTTGAGAAGTGTATTTCTAGAAATGCAACATCTGTAAAGAATGCAAAGGAAGAGGAAGCCACACAAGCCACATATGGTTTATGTTTGGAATTTGAAGAAAATATGGTATTGTGCGATATGTAGTGCCCATTCCTTCTGATTTTTTTTAGAGAGAAAACCTGCTAGGAGTTTTCCTCTAAGAGTCTCTTCAGGATAGACAGACATTCTCTATGCCTTCTTTGGTTGATGTGGTACAGGTACATGAAGATGGAGAAGCACTGATAGTGATAGTCCCATATCTTTTCCATTTAGCTGAAAGCAACTTCGAGATGTAGCTAAGACTTTCAAAACCTGATTTGGTTAGTAGAGCTTTTCTTTCTCAGAAGCTTCTACTGAAGAGGGAAAAAAGCAGAATTTGTCCACCTAGACTATCCATACTGGAATGGGTTTTCAGAACTTTGTATCTCACTTTGGTTTTAGAAACTGTTTTCCAAAGGTGGCTGCTGAAATATCATCTAGGAACTTCATCCATATTTCTGATCTCCAGATAAACAACAAAATGGCATGCACACACACACATATTTGTTTTAGGATGACATCTCTGGTGTTTCTGTTTCTCTGATGACAGGTGTACTAATTTCTTGAAAGTGTCATATTTGCCTGTGTTTCTGAAATGCCCAATGAAGGTTATGTGCACGCCATAGTGCTTTTAGGTCAGGGAAAAATACTTTCTTTTTTTCCTTAATGACATTCTTTTCAACTCACTGAATGACAACACCCACACTATGTGCATGAAAACACTTCTATCAGCTTGTATTCAGGGTAGTTGAATATCTGAAACATTTAAACTGCCTAAAAACAAAGCCATGGCTGAAAAACAGACAAGCAGCTTCTTTGGATGATGGACTTGAGATCCACCTGAAGAAAATCATTGCTGCAAAATCTCTTTAAATATCAGGGTGGGCTCTCAACTGTTATAAAGCTTATGTGATAGCTTGCAATCTGGCCAACTGCAATTTTTGTGTTCGTGTGTGGTCAGGATGTGCTTTTAAATTATATGGGCCACTAATTGATGGCAGTTGGAGGTTCTTTGTTCAGCACATTTAAAAGTCAGTTCACTTTTCTTTTTCTTAATGCCTAAACATAACCTGGAATAGTTAAAGCACCTGGGTTTTCAGAAACTGCCAATTGTTCAAAATCATAAATTGATTTCTAAATATACTTCTACCAATGAAGATGTCAGCATCTTATACAGCTCTTTATATAGCTCTTTTATACAGCATAGCTCCTACCAAGAACTCTTATAGTCTCATTGTTGAATGCAGAATATGTGTGACATTTTAAACTGTGCCTTCCTGACAAAATTGTCCTAATAACTTTTGAATGTGTTTTCTGTGATCAGCTTCAGTGGGAAACTGATTGAATTTCCAGTCTCAATTTTTTGACAAAAATTGCTGTCTAATGTTACTTAGTCAGAACCATACTTCAAACCTATCTTATTGCACTGTTGATGGGTGCTGAATTATGTAACTCTGCACTTGTAAAATACTTGCACAGCTTAGACATGGGAAATTCCTATTGTCTTTAGTTTAGGCTTGGAAGAGCAGCTTTGCTGTTGGACTGAATCTTAAGAAAGTGTCAGGCTTTTCTCCCGAGGACTTTAACTAATGATAGATTATAATAACAATGTTATATCCATTTGCACAGAAATAGCAGGATGATGCTCACTTGCCAGTCAGGCAGCCTCCATGAAGGAGGCTACCATATTCACAGTTCTGAAATATGGAGGGAGGAACTTTAAAAGTTAACACAAAGGCTGCTGTTTGGAACAAACTCAGATCTGTTACTAAGGGTTTTGGGAGAGAGAGATTTGTTAGCCATGTTCCTCCCTGAGTCTATCTGTGGTCTATGCACTGAAACAAACCTTGCTCAGAAATTTCCTGTAGTACAGTGTGGGGATACATGCTCAAAGAAGTGCAACTGGAAACTCCCCAGGACGTTTGCTGATTCTCAGTCTGGGAGCCAGCTGGCAGCTATAAAATTCCAGTGGAAATGAATAATAAATGAATAGAAACAAAGTAAAAATAAGCAGAGATAAAAAGGATAGTAAGTCCATCATTCCCTCAGTCTAGGTCCAACAGTGTGGGCAGGCTCCAAGCAGCCCAAGGAGATTGTACTCCAAGGAAGACTGTGAAGAAGAGGTGGGGAAGACAAATACTAGTAGGGGCAGGCAGCGCAGCTGACTTCCTGGTTGTGCAGGCAGATTACTTGTTAACAAGTCTCAGAAATGAGAGGGAAAAGATCACCTCCTTTGTCTCAGGAAGGCCATGAAGACTTCAAGGCTGGGGTGAGATGGACAGGAAAGAGAAGGTGGTGGAGAAGCAGGTATGGCCTACATCAGGGATTGGCACAAGCCTGTCTTGGCTGTATGTGACACTGAAACTTATACAATTGCCCTTCCTGCTCTTGCCCTTCCCCTCTCATGGGGATGTAGGGATGAGATGACTAGAGCATTGCCTCTGGGCAGAAATTGGCCTCTTGCCCTTACAAGAAAAACTCTGCTGAAACAGTAGCAGACATGAGCACATCTCCTTAGCCAAAAGGAGACATCTCAATGAAGATCTCACTTAAAGATCTCAAATATCTGAGCATGAGTGCCAGCCTTGTGAGCACTCAGTCTGCAGCCCAGCATATCTTCTGGTAGTCTGGGGCTGCCAAAAATCACACAAACCTGGTCATAAAAGCTCTCCACTGGCTGGTGAACTGGACCATAGTGTCATCTCGGTCATAAAATGAAGAATTACTACAGCAGGACCTGGGGTCATCCACTGTGGGACTTGGTAGTGCCATTTATACAGGTTTGGGAACCGGTACACCATACTTCCAGATGATCCTGACATTTTGATAAAGCTGAGGTCTTTCTTCCCATTGTAACATCATTTCTACCAGAAGGGTTATGGGATGCCTTTGCTCATTATCTAGAACAGGAAATGGGATTCATTCTAAGAGAATTAAAAGGTAACTGAGAAAGAAAGGAAATTACCTCTATATCAATATTTGAATGATGTCACTCTCCTTAAGGAATACAACCTTGCCATGTGTGAACAAAAACCTTCCCAAAGTGGGCATAATGATTGTCTGAACTACCCAATGTTCTCAATCAAGTTCAAATTAGTGAGCATCAATTTTTTGATGCCTTAAGTTCAAATTAGTGAGCATCAATTTTTTGATGCCTTAGTGCATAACAATTTGCTCCTAAAGGAGCAAAGGAACAGTCAAAGTCACCATCTTTTGCAGAAGATTACTATTCTTTCTTCACAAGTCTCTGTGACTATGAGTTTAATGATATTTTTAATGTTACACTATATAATATCATAAATTCATCAACATATTCCCAAATTATACTTAAAATCCTTCCCAGAAAATGGGAGGCTTGAATCAATTGCACATTTGCAATTGATATGCAATTGCATATTGCACCTGTAATTCTACACTGGAGAAGGAATAATAACAAAAGAAACACAAAGCAAAGTATTCTGGTAAGAAACATTAAGTTTCTACCCTGTTCTTTCTGCTGTCACTTCCCAGAAGGGAAGTGCTCAAGACCAGGTTGGATGGGGCTCTGACTACCTGGTCTAGTGGAAAGTTTCCCTGTCTGTGGTAAGGAGGTTGGAACTAGGTGATCTTTAAGGTATCTTCCAGGACAAACCATTCCATGTTTCTATTGTTCTGTGATTTATGATTTATGCTCTGTGTCTCTTGGATGAAATTCTTATCTGTAAGTAAATTGGCACTAACAGTGGGCTGGCTGTCTCTGGCTTACTCCTGCTATAGGAACAACTTTCCTATGAGCTCTTAGCTGCAGTCTGAATGCTCTTACTGTGTTTTCTGGGCCTGCCTAAGTTGTAGGTAAGAGTCTACATGAAAGTATTGGGAGGTACAGTGGCAGATGCCTTTGGTTCAAAGCTCTGAAAGCCAGAATAAACTGCTTTTTAGAATATTTTCCTCTGTCCTGAAGTCACTTAGCCACAGTTTTGCTAACATTAGCAGGCCTGATTTGATTTAAGTGTTCCTTTTTGATTCTACATACTAATAGTGACTTCCACTCTTTACATCACCAGAAGAGATAAAAATATGCAATATGCAAGAAATGAAAAGCTGCTTGACTCTTGATCTCAGCCTCATTCAGACAGTAGCACAGTATTTCTTCCTTTATTTTCTTTTTTTTTTGTTCCCCATATCTACATACCAGGGACACTTGAGAAGCCACAGAGGTCACATGTTTCTATTCCAGTTAGGAGCTGCATGTGCAGTCTCCAGAAAGGCTCTAACAAACATCTAACCTGAACATCTAACAAATCCTTTGGCATGGCAGTGGTTCAAAGACAAAGTCATCCAGCTGTGAGTAGTTATCCATTAAAGGGTTTGATATTGTAGATGAGGGCAATGTGAAAGGAAAATATAGCTATCACACATCCCTTTCTTGGTTTATGCTTCCTGATGAAAAGTGAAGTGCAAGCAACAGAAGGATGTGTGCTGTAACCTAAATTATGTTGTCAGTGGTTCTTTCAATGCTGACAATGCTGACGAAGGAAGCCTGCAGCCTCTTGCCTAGAATATGTTCCTGGCTCTACAATTCCAGAGAAAGCATGACGAGAAGATGAATGGGGAAAATCTGAAGGAACACTGTGAAGGAGGCAAGCATGCACAATGCATTCTGTTCCAGTCAGTCTGACTCTTTCCTGCTTTCAGCTACTGAGTGTGACTTTCTGTCCTGTCTAGGGCTCTCTCTCCAAGCCAGAAAATGTCTGACTTGGTCCTTCCAAACAATTCCTTACAACTACTTTTACATGCAATGTTACCAAGAGAAACTGCAAACAGTTGGTGCATTCTTATCCTGTATGACGTGTTCCCTAAGTGGATTTGCCGGTGGAGTCCCTCTGATCCTGAATAAATCCATTCACAGGTAATCCGTAATGATATGGTTGGTGGTTATAATGCTGATTGGGAGGTGACAGGAACAGCAGTGCTTGAAAAGCTAACAGTATTTGAAGAAGTTACTTGATGGATTCAGTCCTCCTCCTGTGAGAGGTGGATGGAAAAGGTATTAGTCTTGATGGGGAGCTGGACTCAAGCTCAGTTTGTAAGGTCCACATCAAATAATTGACAGTGGACTGCAGCTATTTATAACTGCAGTCAGAGGGACAAATTCATCCCTTAGAAGCCTAGCTTGGCTTGGTTTTCTATAGGCAGCATTGATTGTACAGCACCAGTCACATCTGTGCAAGCTAGCAGCAAAAATCACCACTCACAGTCTATAGCTGACTTCAGCCTTAGCTGAAGTTCATGCTAGTGTTCTCAGATCTCTAAACCACATTAAAATGAGTCCATCTAGTGTTTCTATCCCTGCTGTAGTCATACCTTTGATTGCAAGGCAGATAATAACAAGTCTCTAGGGACTGCGGGGCCAGCCAGGAGAGTACATGTTTTGTTTCTGGCTTTGATTTTATGTGGTGGCTTGGCACACACCCTCTATCTCATTGTCTTCTATGATTAGGAGAATACTATAATTAATTTTCTGAATCTCCAGAATGCTGTAAGGTAAGTGCTGGTCAGATGCTCAGAAAAAGGTTTGAGGGTGCATGTAAATAAAACACAAATTATGTGCCAGTATAGTAGTATGGAAATGAAAGCTCAAAACAAAATTTCGTATAAGATAAGCACCAAAGCAATGACACAGTCAGAGTCGGCCCAAGCACTATCGAGGAAAGTTTATATAGCTGAATTAATTGACAGCTACTATGATTATGCATTCAGAATTATATTTCTAAGTAGAAAAATCATGTTGTATCTGGTTTATCAAGATGGACACCTTGAGCAATGTTCCTTGCATTCCTTGCTAGGAATTGCTTACTATTTTAGTAAAAACCAAAAAGACTCCAGTATTAGAGTGTTTGGAAGACTCAAAGATGACAGTGCTCATGAGCAAGAATATTGCACAAAATCCTTTCCAAAGACAAACTGTGGGTGGTGGGGAGGTGTTTTATTAAAATTAGTAACATCCATAGTTATTACACACACACACACACACATACACACACACACACGCACACACAAACACAAACACAAACACACAAAAGCAACTTAAAACTGCCTAAAGAGTCACAAGCTGGAGAAGGAATTTTTTTCAGTGATAACATGTAGCCTAAGAAAATATTTATATAAAATCCAATTTTAAAATTTTCTTTGGATCATTAAGCCAATGGAGAAATTGCAATTGAGGTTTACTCTCATTACTAATTAAACCACAATGATTAAATTAATTACAAGACAGTGTAAATTACCACAACTCTCTTGGTTTAGTGTGCAGTAGTGAGCAACTGCAGGTAACCACCTGCTGTAAGAAGGACACCTGTTAATAATGCTGTACCACTCTGTGTGCAATAGCATTATGGGTCTTTCTTTAAGAAAATACTTAAAAACTGGAATATCCCATTTGCTCCGACCTGGACTGGTGCTGGATGTACTGCTTAAAGTATGAGTCACTTGAAACATAATGCAGCAGACTGCTGAGGGAGCAGCAATCCTTCATTGGGATGGATCCTTTCAGGACAAAGTAAGTGGGGCAGAATCTCAGTGGCTGCACACTCTTTTGAAAACAAGCCTGTCCTTTCAGGATGGAAAGTGCCTCCCATTGCAGAGGCCAGCTTGAACAAATGAGAAGCTGGCAAGTCAAAGATCACAAAACCAAACACAGGAGGTTGTAAACCAATTTCAGTTTACAGAATCAAGCTGTTTTGAGTTAGAAATGATACACAAGGATTTTCTTAGGCATGATGACCTCAAACACTATCATTATTTGACACCGAAAGCAGATTTTTTATGGAAGAAGTAACAGGTTTTAAATTTTTTTCCATGGAAAGACTATGATAAAGCATAACATCAAAGATTATACAATATAATAATGAAATTATATGCCTGTGGGTGTTTCTCTGATGTCTTACGGCACTTCTGTGTTTTCTTATCTCCCTATACCCTTAATACTTAGCCTAAGTTGTCATTCCCACTTACCTATTAATTTTATACTGCTATTTTTAAGCAGCTGACACCCTGACACCAGTTCCACTGGAAGAAAGCAAGACAGGTGTAGGAGTTGGACACTGTGCCAGTCTGTCTATGCTTGCAGACTGATAAAAATTCATGTTACTTGACACAATGATGTATGCTCTTTCATTTATATAAGATAAAACTCTGAGGGCGATAAAAGCCTGTGGGTTTAGAGCCTTCTGAAGTAACCCTTTCTTCTAGCAGCTGTGGAGCAGAGCAAACACTCTTTAAAGACAAAGTATGAGTGTATTTCCACACCATTTTCAAGAAAAATGATAGGTCTCCATACACAACTGAACTTGTGAGGTACAGTATATACATACTTAAATGTTGCTGTTGACTCCTCTCAAAAATAAATAATTACATTTGGGTGATGTTGTAGTCAAATCTCTTTTAACTGAACATCATTGTTGTGCTGAATATTTCCACATTGTTACCCATGTGCCTATGAAATAATGTAATTCTTGATGGAGTGAACAAACAGAAAGGTTTGTGTTAGTTTGGCTCCACAGAGATATTTTCTCCTTCCCCACTAAAATTTTTACCTCCTTTTTCACTCTTCTAGCCATCTGGAGCTTTTTTGTAAGTTATATTGGTATCTTTTAATACTGCTATGTGGCATGCTGAAATGAAGTTCATTCAACTACTTCATTTTCAAAAATGCCCAAAACTCATTTTGTGGGATCATTTACTTAGGGGCTGGTTGTCAAAATTAAAGAAATGAAACCTTTCTACAATTTCTGGCACACAAACATGATTTCTTTATTTGTAGAATACTGAGATAAACCAAGATAAGGCAGCTCAAAATGTCATCTGAGTAACCATATATACTTCGAGTGAAAATACAAAATTTACATCTTCTTTGTCCCTTTGTTCTCATATGCTGTGTTGGGATCCAAAAACTCCCTGCTCTATTTCTCTAACAAACTTTCTTATCAAAGAAAAATGTCAAATGCTCCTCCACAGATGCAGGCATAGAAGTGTTCTATGGTTCTTAAATTTCTGAAGTTGCTTTAGAAGGCAAAACTGTCCAAACCTTCCACAGAGCAGCTCCATGGAAGCAATTCAGTGTAGAAATCCTTCAGTTTAGTGATATCCACAGAAACCAGAATGAAATATTAACATTTTCATGACCTGAAAGTCTGTCTTTTTGGGAATGTCATCAGCAATAGCCCCATTCAGATAACAATCTTATCTTCTTTACAGATATTTCTTGTACTTGCCAGATACTTTAATTGCCTTTGTAGTTACATACATGTCAGTATTTATCTTGTTCTTGTTCAGGTCATATGTTCCTTAATGATTTTTTTAATGTAATTCTCAAACTCTGGACATACTCATGTGTAATCTCGCATCCAATATCAATCAGACATGAACTTTCCCAAAACTTATTCCACCAAAATTGAGTCTAGTATAATACAAGCAAGCAGGTTTTCTTCTTCCATAGCTAGTGTTAAATATGAACAACAATGTGAATTGAATACAATTCACCTTTCATTTTTTGCTTCTTTTTGTCCCGTGGTATGTATTTTTGCAAGGTAGAGCACATGTATGTCTGTATCTGTTTGTTTGTATGTGTGTGTTTTTTACAGAGCACAAAGATTCAATTAATCTAATTTCATTTCACTTCGTGGGGTTAGAATCTCTGACATTTCAAAATTATTTTTTCAAAAGCCAAAAGCTAACTGGTTTTGAAATATCATTGGAGATATCAATGATGTCTCTTTCTCTGAGGAGAAAGGAAAATATACATAGGTTGATGGAATTCCTTCTAACTGCACTTTCCTAAAATATAGGATTGTAGTGTAAAGAATAGTTGGAAGATCACATGTCACAGCAAATCTCTCAGCCCTTTAGCAATTGAATACTTCAGAAGAAATATTTATGTGTCTTAAACAAACATTTCTCCTCCTTTTATGTATTCTTTCCTTCTTGTCTTGCAAAACTCCTTGTTCATTTCCTAGAAAAAGCCCTCCTTATAAAGACTCATTGGAAAGCAGGTAGTTATTCTTAGAGCTGTCAGCGACTGCAGCTCTGAAATAGGAGTTGAGAAATTCCAAGGAAGTAGCAATGGAAACTGCTGGAAACCTAGAAACAATTTAATCTAAGGTTATCTTTTCTTTAAAACTTGCTTGGAAAAGGTCAAAAATGTCTCTTTTTTTCTCCAGGAGATCACAGTATTGGCAATTGTGATTCAATATTTATTTCTCACTGTACACAGGTTTATTTATTTCCCTTTCCTTCAAGAATACATCCCCCCATGTTTCTGCCTCTCTAATGTTCACCAGATGTGAAAAGCAGCCTCAGAGACTCTGAAGCATTCCTCACCTTTTCGCTAGCTAAAGCCATCAACCAGATTTTCAAAAGCCAAAGCAGTCCTTGTTGTCAAGACTACCTGTTATAAGCTGTAGTCTTATTAACTTCTTTCTCCTCGTGATTTTCTGGGGGTAAGGTATTAATTCCAAGAAGGAATTTTGCCCTGTATTTATCAACAGACTTACAGCAGGGAGCCAAGATGAGCTGTCACATATGTGTTGGTTTTAACTTATGTGAGGGAAGGGACAAAAAGAAGAGCAGTGTCCTGGCTGATCCCTGAGAACTATGCCCACTTTCTCTGTCTCCAGCTCTCCCAGATATTGTGGAGGTGCTCAAATGTTTCACAAATGTCATCTAAGTCAGGTGAGAGCAGAGTATTTTACAGAGACAGAATTTTGCATAAGGCTATGGTTTGATTGGATAGGTCATTCCCAAATCTGTTTAGAACTTTAGATAGACTTATTTTCAGTCATGGCATCCTGGTACCTTTGAGATGCAGTGCAATGTGATCTTACAGTTAGTTTTGAGAGCTCACTGTGGCTTTTGCTTAGAAGCAGAGCTACACAGATCTGGTGGGCTTCTTATGGTCTTTAAAGCAACGAAAAAATTTTCCTCTCATTTCTTGGGAAAGACATACTTATTGTTGAGGTTAACCTTGGCTCAGGTTATGGCTGCAGTTCCATGGATAAGTGCAGGAAGGCTAGTTCCTACTTTTTGGAATTGCACTGGCAAACCTGGGGAGAAATGACCTTATCTTTTTCCTTCTTCAGTCTTGTCTAATCAGCAAACCATTTCTCTATTGTTTTTCCTTTAATAATTTCTCATTCTTCTGAAGAGCAATCTAATAAATTCCACTCTTCACTTTTATTTCAAGTTGTTGAAGTTTTTCTTTTAACTAAAGCTTGGGCTGAAAATTTGTAATAATATGGGTGGAGAAATTATGAAAAAATCCTGTAAAGCTAAAGAGCTGTCTTGGTCTCAGTTTTTCATTAAACAAACACTTCTGTCAATGTTCAGTAAATGGATATCACTTCTGCAGGTGCTTAAATAGAAGGAAAAAAAAAGTTATTTGCTTTATGTTCTCTCACACACGGTTCTTATAGATTTCATTGTACATTTTCTTATAGATTTAATATTTTTTATAGATTTCATCATTTATAGATTTTTTACATTTAAGACTTTTTTTTAAACTGAAGCAGGGTTTATTTCCTACTGATATTGAAGGAAAGAAGGCAGGATTGCTTACATGTTCATTTTCTTCTTTTAGTACACAAATCAGGTTTTACCTCCGAGATACAAGTTCATTGCAAGAAAATGCACTGTGTGTGTCTCTTTCTACTCTTGCTGTTTAAGAGTCAAGAAAATAATGGGAAAACTTCTCCCACAAAAAGAAATGAAAAACCATCAATGTCCTTAAACTTCTGTCCAATGTCCAGTGGTTAACACAATCTGAAAGCTACAATTCATAGAATTTTAACACAGCTACATTGTTCTCACGTAGTTTTTCTATTCCTATTTACCTTCCCTTATGTAAACCCAGATTTTCTGTTGTGCCAGCCAAGTGGTGCAATGTGCCTGGAAAAGAAATAAGAATCACATGGGGAGCTTTTATCCGAATGCCGCTACCTGTTTGTGGCCCCAGCGAAGGAGCAAGCTGCAGCAGCACATCCAGAGTCAGCAAACTGCACTCACCAACTGTGTGCTGCCACGCAACGTGCCAGGTATTGGAAAATGGCACATGGGGACAAGCATTTCCCTGCTGAAGCACATTGCAGTGAAACTGTTTTTTCAGGGATAGAAATGGATTTTAGCATGGAATCACAGAATATTTTACATTGGAAATGACCCTAAAGATCAGTCTGTGCAGGGGTCCTCTCAAAGAATGATGAATCTTTTGCATTTTCCTACTCTGTTCTGGTTTTGCTTGGTATTCTGAGAAGATTGGGTGAAAATTCAGATATATGACTCTAACCCACATAGAGTGTGTAAGAAAGACAAGCCTTTTCCCTTCAGAAGAGCTATATTGGGATTCCTAGTTGATTTTGTACTCCAAATCTCCCAGAGTCCCCAGTAATCTACAGAGGTAATCACAGAGCTAGAGCCTGCAACCCCAGATTTCTTTCTTGCAGTGTACTTGGATTCAGTAATATCTGAAGTCCTGCCAACCTTTTGTCAGACATGGCCTACCTGGTGGGCAGCAAAAGGCCTAGGAGCACTGAAGGTGTTGTTAGAAGAAAACTGATAACTTGGTTTTTAGCATCAGACAATGAACAAATAGATACAATGGTAATAACTGCAAAAGAAATAGCTAAAATATTTTCATACAGATTCTTTTCTTTTTCCATTTACATTTGGTAATGTCAGTGCTATCTTTTCCTAATGGGTGAAATGTAATACTTTTCTAAAAGCTTTGTTCAGACTTGAAACCATAGACTTTCTTTGTGTCTCTGGAACAGCTGTTTCAAAGCATTTTAAACCATTGGGCTGCTGCCAGACCTCAGTGTTTTTCTTCTTTCCAACACAGTTCTTACAAATTTTAGATTGAAAACCTTTTAATGTATTTCTGCAAATAGCTCACCATGACATTAGACCAATGTTTTAGTGGAATTGTTGAAAGGAAAGGATGTAGTCTGTGAATCTCTGCATTGAAATATCTTTTGGACATAAAATAAATAGCAGAAAAACAAATGATTTGCAAACATTTTTTAGCAATTATTTGCTAATACTTTGCAAGTATCCAGTCTGCAAGAGGCAGACTGGATCACAGCTTGTTCTATGTAACTGATAGTGGCAGCTAATTCAGAATTACTTTACTCAATTACATTATTTCAGCATGAAAATTACTTATTTACCAGCTTGCAAAGTTATCACTGATTGGTACTCTATGTGTAACACAAGTTGCTCTAAAATTTGTTCCTGGGATATCTAGGACAAGTATGAAATTTGAATGTCATAATGTTTTTAACAAACACATTTCTATCGACTTCCTCCAAGAAAAGCAAATGTCTAGCACCTGGGTGACCATTATATTGCAAGATGGCAGTGTCTAAAAAATCTCTTCACACTTTTTAGAAATATATAGAGTTCCGAGTTGGTGGTTGTTCTCTTCCTGCAGGTAGTTAAAATCAAAAGCTAAAAATAGAAGTTTTTCTTTGCAGATGCCTGAATTCATTAGTGAAGAATGAAATATGAAGAGGTGCAGCTTTTTAACTTTTACTGTTAACAAGTTCTGTGTTCTCAAGTTGTTTTAAGTGAATCCCTCTGACACAAGCCCTGAACTGCTGAAAGAAAGGTGCCTACCTTATGTGCTGGAGCAGTCTGAGGTGTGTTAGGATGCCAATGTGTAAAAACTGTCTGTAGAGCAAGCAATGCTAATTGCACAGTGAGGTTTGCCAAGATTGTAAGAAAACTCCCAAAGCATGTTACAGCAAATACCTTCAAGACAATGAACCAGTGACTGGATCACAAGCACAAATAGGATATTATTTTGCTGTATTACTAATGCCATTTGCTAGAACTAAAATGGCCTGTCCATTTGCTGCTCATCACTCTAGTGTAGAATACCTGTCCTCATCATTGGAGCCAAACTTCTACCATAAAAATAGAGAGAATGTCCACCACTGGTATGCTCATGAGCAATCCCTGCCATTTTTTCATTATTTCAGTTTCTGCATATGTGCTTTCTGCTCCCCTTCTGTGATTGCCAGCAAAGTACATATACTGCTTCAATCAGCTCTCTATGAAGTCCAAGTATGACATGGAACAACTTTTCTGATTAAAAGAACAGAAGGAAGCTTAGGGAGGTAAACAAAAAAACTTGAAACAATCTCTACACCTCAGGGTTTTCTCAAAAGTCTCGAGTTCAACTTTATCATCATTGAGAGGGATCGCAGCTAAGTGTGGAACAAAAATCCTGATTTCTTTGCCCAGTGATATCTGAGTAACTTACCTGATTCATTTAGCCACAGGTTCTTTCTCTGTAAGAGTACCTCAGCACAGTGCAGGCAGTGCTGAGAATTCTTTGGTCACTACGCTGAAGGAGAGTAGAGTCCAGTAATGTAACATTCCTCTGTAACTGTAATTTCTATGACAAATCCATGCAAACAGAAGTAGAAAAATAAATGAAAGGTTTTAAGAAGTAAATAAATGAAAAAAAAAAAAGGAGAGTGAGACAGAGACAGAAAACCAAGCAGATGTGCAATAGCAGAAAACCCGTGGTGTTCTGGTTCTAGTCAGAACTAGATTAATATTTTGCAGTAGCTGTCACATGGGGTGGCCAGGACATGGAGTTTATTCTGTATCACTTCATGTCATTACCAGGCGTGGAGAAAAGGGACTTTTTTCTGAGTAGAAGGGGTTCCTCCCTGTCATGAAAAAGTGGAGAAGGCAACTGTCTTGTACTGTCTATTATTTGTCCATGTGACTCTTTTTTTTTCTTATACTCTCTGATATTAATATTTTTGCTGGTACTGTTCATTGCTGTTTTCAGTAAATTGTTCTTATCCTAATCCTTTGTCTTTTTTGCCTCCAATTCTTAACTCCATCCCACCACAGTAGGAAGAGGGAGGGGAGGGATGAGCAAGAGAGTGATGTGTGGTTTTGATCAGTCTTAGTGTGGGCACTGGATAGGGCAGTACAATTCCTAGACCACAAGACATGGTAATCCTGACATTTGAATTATATTACCTTCAGGTGTTATTTATTTGTAATACTATTTGTCCATTGATGCCTTCTGTATGCCCCATTTGAATCTGTGATGTGTGTTTTTCTCTGGTTTATCTGTGTATTATCTTTGGTGCTTCATGTAGAACCATGTTGTTCAGCATGGTACATCATTATATTATTCCCAGTAATTAATATTTGCTTATATTTTTCCCAGTAATTACTTTGCTTACAGATTAAATTAACTGCTTTGCCTTGATGTTTCTTCTTTCGGTAGTTTGTATTATGTGCAGTGCTGCTAATGATTTTAAATAAAATGAGCCAAAAAATCCTGATTGTGTCCTTTAATGTAAACATAATTTGAAAGAAAAAAACTACTACTTTTTATTATCCTGATTGCTATTACCTACCATCAGTTTATCAGCCCACCTGACATTTATTGTACCTCTTCTGCTCCCATAAAGCAATTCTCTAGAGAGGTAAAGGAATTCCAAGAGATGGAAAAGGTAGGGAAATAAAAGCAGGCAAAATTATCCCTCATGTCTTTACTAGACTATCAAATGATACTGTATTTGACTTTTGTTCCCTGTAGGATCACCAGTGTTATCAAATGGATTGATTTCTAAGTCTTTAATCTCTTCCTTACATTGATGTGCCTTCCTTTTCAGAGTTTGGAGAATCAGGTATACTGTGCCATTTTGATGTGCATCAAATAAAAATGCCAGACATTTGACTTTGCTTTGTCTGATGGATATTTCCCTTCTTTTACAGTGTAAGACAACTGCTGTAAATGAGAAACTGCTTTTGCCGGTTTTTTTTGTGCTCACTATTGAAGTATCTCCTATAATGTTTTCTCTCAGTGTTTTCTTTAAAGAAACTCCTTACCCAAAAACTGCAATAGCTCAGACATTGAACTCAATACTGGTTTTGATACAATCAAGAGAAAACCTAGACCATCTATTGACAATGCCAAAGAAGTGATTGTACTGAAATTGTTTACCACTGGCTTTACTCAGAAGAAGATCTTGCCAAGGATCTCCAGCACATGATTTGCAGCTCTTTCTCAGGAGGCCTAGAATTTCTGTTAAGTTGTTCTTGGCAGAATGTAAGGTGTCTGAGAAGCCAAGTTTTTAAGAAGAAGATTAAAGTGAGTGCTTTTAAAAAATAAATTGACAAATTCAAGGTGTCGGTCCTAAAAGAAATTGTTTGCATTGACCTCTTTGGAGTCTATTAGACAAGACCCGGAGTTTTGTTTGAGCACTGCAAAGCAAGGCTCAGCAACAGAGCTCCCAATCACTTCTGTCAGTATTTGATGAAAAAGTTGCTTTTCCTTAGACAGTAGTATCATATGCGGTGGTATCAACCTAGTACCAGACAACTGATGATATTCTGCCCTTCTGCTAAAGGATTCTTCTAGCACTGCAAAAGTCCTAGAAGAAAATCTGCATCTACTGGCAGATTATGAGCTCTTTGCCCTCATTGTGACCACTACCTTGCTTGAAGGGCAGCTGCAGGGCAGCTGCAGTCAAAGGTGATCCAAAGGTGGCTGTAAGTGTGGAGATGCTCTGAGAAGCAATCAAAGTATTTATCTAAGTTATAACTTTGTACCCTCTAGTTTCCTGATATTCTCCACTCCTGTGATTTCTTGAATAGCTATGAACCTTGGCTCTGGTTAGAAATTGTCTCTGGCTCAGAGTTTTTCCTCTTCATAGTATTATTCATGCTTCTTAGAAACATGTAAAGACAATTACAATTTCTACAAAAACTTTTACAAACATTTCATTCGAACCATAGAATATCCTGAGTTAGAAGGGACTGATAGGGATCATCAAGTACAATTCTCTTGCACTGTGCAGGGCAGCTGCACAGAGCAGCCCAAGAGTCACACCATGTGCCTGAGATTATTGTCCAAATGCTTCTTGAACTCTGTCAGGCTTAATACTGTGGCCACTTCCCTGGTCAGCCTGTTCCAGCATCTAACCACCCTTTGGTGAAGAACCTTTGCTTGTTATGGAACTTAAACCTCCTGAAACACAGCTTCAGGCCATTCCTTCAGGTCCTGTCGCTGGTCACCACAGAGAAGAGATCAATGCCTGCCCCTCTGCATCCTCTTGTGAGGAAGTTATGGACTGTGATGAGGTCTCCCTTCAGTCTCCTTTTCTCCAGGCTGGAAAAATCAAGCAACTTAAGGCAGTCCTCATAGAGCTTCCTCTCAAGGCCTTTCACCATATTCGTGGCCCTCCTTTTCCTCATTACCCTCAGTGCAAAGAGGATCAAATAAACTGTGCTGCAGTACAGATTTGCTGCTGTGACAATCCAGGGCTGGCCTTTCACAGCCTGTTTTTCCATGATCCTTTGTGAAGACATGTCCTTACCCAGTCTTTCATTAAATGGATTATCCAAAAGCAGGTAAAGTAAACAGGGTTGAGAGCACACATAATTTCAAGGTTACTCTGTTCTCAAATCCATACTGGTGAAGTCAAGGACCAACGCTGATATTCCTATGCAGCAACTCCTCCAGTGCTGCAGCTGGTTCACACAGAACCATTTCAATGCTGAAGATCCTGAGGCCTGTATTTGTATATGATTCCTCAGATAATGTCTTCTCTGACTCTGAGACCAGATCTATTCCCACCTCACCCAGCACAGGAACTAATTGTGATGGCCTATGAGGAAATCTTTAATGTTAGCAGATTCTCTTTCTGTTTGAATTTCCCAGGCTAATGTTGATTATAGTTTGGGCAGAGTTTTCCACAAAGTAGATGACCACAAAAGATGGTGATTACTACCTAACAGGGAAAACTGAGGCAAAGAGAGATGAGGTGACGCATCTCACTGTCACTGAAGGTGGCTGTGTTTCTGTGCCATAAGTAGACTCAGTACATGGCTTCCTGCTGTAGCAGTATTCTCCTGGTCAGAGATAGCCACTCCAGTAATGCACTCTGGTGTAGCATGCTGAACACTGCAGGTCTTATCACAAACCAGCTACAAATTGATAGGAAAACCCCCCAGTGATTTCCAGGGCTTTTGAACAAATTGCAGCAGGCAAGGGGGGAATATGGAGCTACAATACATGCAGCTCTCACTTGTTTTATCAAAAAGAGTAGGAGTGTATTGGAGAGAAGAGTTTGTCTCTGACAGATAGCATCAACACTACAGCGATATTTATTTTACTATGGCAATATAAATCTTATTGCTTCATTTACAGAATGAAGTGGGAGCTGCTTGTGGCTGATTCGGACCCTACAGTTTTCCATTGCTTTTACATTGCACGGAGGACAGAGGTGAGCACATTTTATTACGTTGCCCTTTGGGCCTACTTAAAACAACAGCGATTTAAGTTTTGTCTTGAAGTTTTTCTCCAAAGCTTACAGACATGAAACACCTTATCATTCTTGAGAAAAGATGTTCAGTGCTCTTGTTCAATGGTGACGTATTGCCACGGAGTTTAATTAAAACCAAATGCTGTTTCACTCTAGTCATCAGGCCAACTGCATCTGTCCCTGTGTGAGCGTGTTCCCGGCGATTATCAGAACGGTACAGTACTCCTCTTACACCTGTATGTGTGCAAGACAATAGCAGAGAAAAAAACAGAGCGAAAAATGTTTTCCCCTGTGCTTGTGAAAGACTCAGGTGTCTGTGCAATGTCTATCCTGATAGTACAACTTAATCCCTGAGAAAGGAGGGCTTTCTTTCCACCACTGCTGATAAGGTATAATTAGCTTGAGATACTCACTGCAGCTAGATACCACTAAGAGCAGACACTTTAGTAGGATTAAATGAACAATGAGAAAGTTTCTAGTTTCAAAATACCGGAAATGAATGAATCTATATATGTGTTAGAAGAGACAGAGAACTCCCCCTATTTTCCTTGATTTTTAGCAGAAAATCTTATAATGAGTACATTATGCTCCAAAATTATTTTTGTCTGCCTCCAGGATAGTCACTGTCACATGCAATCAAAAATAATATATAGGAGATGAAATGTATGGTGTAGTTCTCCTTACTCTGATAAACAGGAGAAGTGAGAAAAAATCAATTATCCTAATAAAATGCGCACAGAAAAAAATGTGCTATGCATACTTTACTGTTTATCACTATAAATATGTTAATTGTGGGGTAAATTAAACATACTTAGCTTGCAATTGACTTAGATAACTTTCTTACAGAAAATCCCAAAGAAGACATAAAAACTAGAATTACAGCCCAATCAACCCAAGTATCTGGAGAGACCATATAATTTCAAGAGATTGCTTTTCATCCAGTATAGTATGTGGGTAAGTTACACACAGTTTCACAGGCTGATATAATTAAAGAAGAAATTGAGGCCATGGAGGCTGAAGGAGAGGACAGTAAAATGGAGGGGGAGTGAAGATGGTGCAAGTTTCACCATGGCAGGAATTGCATATAACAAATGTGTTCATGGAGCTAGAGGATGTGAGGATGTGGGCTTATCCAAGGAAGAATGAAGTTGAGAACTGAGTTTCTCAGGGATGGTAAACACTGAATCTCAAGTCAAAATTATGGAGATTCTCTTCCAGCCTCATTTCTTTCCCTTCACACTCCCTTTAATTGTACTTTTGAGTCACCTCTGCCATTGCAAAAAAAAGTGCTTAACAGAAGGCTGTACTCATACAAACCTCACTTTCATTTCTGCTGAAACAGAAATTGTTGGTAGCTCAGATTTTCCCCTTCCTTTTTCTCCCTTTTAAATTGTCTCCTTTTGTGCGAGGGATATTCTGGAAAAAAAAGTAGAAATAGCCACATTGTACATGTACATGGACATGTACAATTCTGCACATGGTCCATTTTGGCTCAGTTTTATTAACTTCTATTTATCATTGTGGAGTTCAGAGGCACCAGCTGGGAGTGGCTTGTTGCTGACTCCCATGGGCTTTACTCAATCTCTTGAGCTGTACATGACAAATGTCTTCAGGATTAAACCTTTGAAGGAGAAACTCCTTCACCTCAGATGGCATAAACAAGACAAGCATACTAAAGCAAGTTTAGAGAATTTTATTTCCTCTTGTCAAACATCAGAAATAAAAATATCCTGGCACTAGTTTTTGACACCAGGCAGTACCGTGGACTAATCTCCCTGTGAAACAGGACTGCCAAAAATGTCTGCTAGGGACAGCTGTATGATAGATTCTCTGCTCATCAAGGTGGGACAAAGCTTTGCTCCTATCTTAAAAAGGCTCAGCAAAGCCTCTCATAAGTGGTCTTTAAGAATCCAAATAAAGCTTCTGCAGGAACTCATGCTCAGGGTTTCTTAGTTTGGAAGCTTTTATGCAGCAGCCATGGGTCAGTCAATATTACCCCTGGTTTAACTTTGCATATAGAATGCTAAGAAAGCTAAGAACTTTCCTATTAAAAGGAATTCCTCAGAGAAACAAATCAGTTCAGACTGCTTCCTTCTCATATCCAGTTGATTTAGCCTTTTGAAGATTACTGCCAATAAAGTGATAGATGTAGTGTACTCTTGACTTTTCTTCCCTGAAATATTTATTGTAAAGCATTAGACACTGTATCAAGTCTCATACCAATTGCCCAGGAATGTAATTGCTACTGAATTCTCTTATTTGTGTTTTTAATGGATTAAAAAAACATCCCTAAGAAGGCCACAGACAACCAGCCAACAGACCAAAGACTGACCATAACATTTCACATGGAAATCACAAACTGATTATGGACTGATTTTTATTTGACAGGCATACCAACGTTCCCTAAAACCTCTGGGTCCATTGCCCTAAAACCTCTGGGTCCATTGTGATCAGGGGAACATCTAAAGATAGTGAAAATGCCTTGATTTAGGAAAAGGGGGTAGTGATTTTGGGTTTTTTTGGGGGGGGGCTTTTTTTTTTCTCTTTTTATCTTCAGTTTCTCTGAAGGCAAGCTCTTATCTCTGTTGAAGTTAACTGAGTCCTTCTGTTGCTGATGGTAGGTTACATAGCTCGCTATATGCTGCAAATGTAGTTTCTGAGGTCATGGAAGAGCAGTATCATTACTGCTTACATCATTTGTTAAACAAAAATGAGAGCCACTGTTTGAAAGAAAATGTCTTCAGCTTGTCACCAATGAAGTTCAAGAACATGAAACATGAATTTTGAAAGTAAGTGATAAAAGTAACTGATTTAAAGGGCTTGGGGACAGAAAAATAAAAGTGGAAATGAGGAAAGAATTGAAAATTTTCTTTTAAATTAGGCACAGATGTTTTTAACATAGTCATTGTGTTTTTAGTATAGGCTGTACAATTTGATTAATAATAACTTGTCCTGCACGAGGTATCTTGCTCTATAATTTTCAACACACAAAGGAAGGATGGTGCCTGATGAGGTAGTCTAAAGATAACTGAATTTTTGCCAGTTTTGGTCTACCAGCTAAGCAGATCAGTGGAACATTGTTCACAGAAGGCCACATACATGTACAGGGAACATTGGCCTAGAAGCTGGATGGAGATGGGATGTATAGATGCCGTGTGCTAACCTGCATCCATTCAGGCTGATGGGATTTTTGCCTAGGTTCTACAGAAACAGTAACTGCTTCTCAACATAAGCTTGTCAACTATTTCTTCAGTGCTTCGAGAGCTGAGTCCTGAGATCAGTTTGTAAACATAATTTCATTTTGCATTCCTATCAATTTCCTCTAATGATTGTCTGCTGCCTTGGAAACCAGATGTGTATTCCACAGCCGCATGGAAAAATGCTAAACATTTTTCAATGGGAAATTTGAGATGCAGATAATTAAACTTGATCCAGGAAGCCAAGGCAACTTGACTGATTGAAAAGCTATTTCTGGTCCCAATGGCTCTCCTGACGTTCTCTGTTTCCACATGGCTTTCCTCACTGATGGCGGTTGTTAGCTGTGACCTGAAGGTGTTGAATGGAGGTGATGTCCCAGATAACCGAGCTCCCAAGGAGCAGAGAAGGATTGTCAAGTGACCAGGGCACTGGTGAGGGCTCTATGCCTGCTTTCTCCTTGGTCAAAACCTTGCATTCTGAAAACGTGTCCAGAGCCCAACTCCGGATTTCAGTGGGACTCACAAGCCCAGTTCCTCAGAACTCCGCTCTTGTCTCTCCAGTTCCAACAAGTCGGTGGGGAGTTTTGCTCTGGCTCTCTTGAAGCACTTACCATCAAGACAGATTTCTGGACATTAAAGTGAGATACCAATGGCTGAATTCAGAGAACTCTGTCAAAATTTCTAACATCCCAGTAGTATAGAATATGGTCCCCTAACTTTAGATATACCAGTGACGTCTTTCTTTCAGCATAGGCACTGCTGCAAAGTACTAATTGGAGAAAATGTTTCTGCTGAAAATGTGAAATTATATAATTTCATACAAGCAGTGTCTTATCTCTTTTTGTTCCAAATATAGAAAATTTCAGTCTATTAAAATACCCAGAATTCATCTTTAAATCATCCTGCGGGTAAACAAATGCCCCGATTTGCTCAGTCAAATCTGTTTAACTGTCTTTGTATATCTCAGCAAAATGTGAATACATTTGGCCAGAGGATCATGCAACAAAATGTGTTATTTCATTCCCATTTCCCCTGTATTTTCCAACAGAACCTCACTGGTATTGACGAGGTTATCCTGTGTCTTGCAAAAAGTTGTTGTCAGGAAGGTTTGTGGTACCTACCACAATTAAATCCTTCATTCAGTTACTTTCTTCCCCATTACAGAGACCAGTCTTGAGTAAAATGTGGCCCACATCAGCTCTCTGGGCCACAAAAACCCCAGCATAACCTGAAGTTTGTATTGCAGGGAAGGTGGGACTTCAATTTTTGACTGCAATAAAAATCAGACCTTCCTGAGATCAGGATTAGGAAAGCTGGTCAAAGTTTTGAAACCTTGCCCAACAGAAAAATTCAGTGGGTGAAGAGTCACCCCGGGGAATCACCTGGGGCTCATATTTAGAGAAAACTCAAGGCCTTTTAAGTATCATCAAAGCCTTCTACAGTCTACCTGACTCTTCTCATCCACTAAATGAGCAAATAAAAACCTATTACTTATTTCTGTGGGGAACTGAACAAGAAGTGATTGGGAATATTTAAATAAAAACAAACTGTCCCTAAATCTCAGAGAAAGCAACAAGAGCTCAACATGTCCAAGAAATAGAGGAGTTCCAGCTCCACCATGGAGCCTGCTGAGGAAAAGTACTGGTTTTTTGCATCACTAATTGTCTCCCTTCTGCAATCTCAGCAGAAAAAAGTCAGAAAAAAGTTTGTGAAAACTGGCCCCTCCATCATAAAAGAAAAGCACTTTTCTACCTGTTGCCTCTGCTTCTGCTGCAACCCAGAAGAGGCCTTTCCTCCAGTCCTGCTTATGCCGGGTTTGTAGAAGGCAGTAATCTTGTTTGTTTCCTCTATGCACCTTTAATATCTGCACTTTTTTTAGAACCTTTCAGATGAGAGAGATCACTAAATTTGCAAGGAGCATGTTCAACATCTGAGGAGGAAGATGCTGAAACAGGTATGGCTGATAAGTGTGTACAGCTCGTCATGTACTCGTGGTGTGCACCTGACATCTGTTGTGCACAGGAGCTGGCGGAGCAGCTCTGGTCCTGTTTGAGCAGCATGGCACTCTAAAGGAAAATCAGACGTGCTTGGATTTCAAGTGAGTTTGTCAGACCAGAAGAACTCCCAAATACTTTAAGGACCACATTGAGGCATAAATCACATCGAGGCATAGTGACATTTTGTGGTATGTATTAGAACAATAGATATCTCACTGACTGCAGGAAATTCCTTAAGGCTTTTCTGCATATGGAACAACACTATTTGACTGTCACCCTCTGTGTACTAACATTGTGCAAGCAACAGAGAAGAGCCTAGACTGATGTGTGTCTGAAGAAGGAAAGCAGTCGACTGTTGAACTGTAAATTAGCATTTTTCTACTACAATTAATTTCTCACTGGGGATTGTCGGATCAAAACTGCTAATCAAAGCAACTTGTTCAGTAAACGTTGGAATTAATGAACCCTGGTTTTCAGTGGATTGATATTCTACACTCCTACACCATGCCACAAAAACATTAACTCCTCTGCAAGTTTTTCAACCTCTTGGATCCTGGTATGGCCAGTTCCTCCACCCATGTCCCCTGCATTGAAAGCTAGGTAAGGGCACTAACAAATGGGACCAGTGCAACAGCCCTACAGGCTATCCTCCCCCAGCGAGGAATTTAATAGATTCCTTCTAATTTTGCCACCCACTGATCTTTATGGTGTTTTTAAATAATTGATATTTCTGAGCCTAGTATACCCCTATCATGCTGGCCAATAGACTTGTAAAAAGGAAAAAGCATATCTGTGCATCTTATTTTCTAAGGAAATGTGGTTGAAAAACCATGCTCCACATAAACAATGTGAATTGCAGTTTAGAAGATTTCTTGGTGTTAGATATCCTAATTTCTTATCAAGTACTTCTGCTGAATTCAGTTGTTTCTACACACTCCTTATCATGTCACCTATTTTAATTGTAGCATTACATTGCTGTAAAAATGCTTCATTCTTGAAATGAAGGAATAGGTGTTGATACTTTAAAGTTCTTTCACCATTATATTTTGTGCTTGCCTCCTCATCCCATGGTAGAGAAAATACATACTAAGAAGAAATTATGGCTTGACATGACATATATAGAGAAAATCTTCTGCTTTTAATTTAAAGCGCAGCATAAAATTTTCCAGCATACTAGAAAAAACAATCCAACCTCTAGCTGTGTAGTATCATTGCATAAACCTGTAATTGCAGCCCTCGGGTACACTTATTTAGTGATTAATTTCCATAAGTGATCAAAGAATTTCAAACGTATGTAATTTTTTTCATTTTATTCAGTGGTGGGAAGAATGACTAGAAGGTATAGAAAATTTACTACACTTTTAGAGCGAACAAAACTTCAGCTTTGATTTTGCTGCAAAACTACGTGGTTTTGAGATCAAATCTTTCACTTTTCTCAACTTCAAGAGAAAAAATTAAAGGCAGATCCCTATTCTCTTATGTATTACTAAAATTAAAATTTCAGAATGAGTGATAAAATGATGAGGGCGGACTTTCTTCTGTTGTATATTTCTGGTTTTAAAGAAATATTCATATGACAGTTGTTTACAGTCAAGCAAGTTACTACCTTGCTGTATTTCCTCCGTGGCAAGTTTATGCCAAAGCTTCCTTTATTCCTATATTTTGCCCAAGGGCAGAAAGCAGTGATGAATTTTGCTGCTCTTGGCATACCCAGAAAGGCTTTCATCACTTTTCTCTTTCTCAGACCTTGTCTTGAGCATGTCAGCTTTCTTCCTTCATCTCCTTTCACACCACTTCCTATTCACATGTGATCCACCCTCCCTTGTCTAGTTCTCGTCAAGCATAACATGGCCAGCTGGTTTTATCTGTGCCGCAAACAATGGTACCAGACTCCACTAAATGATATTCTGCCAATGCCAGCCATGGTTCCCTGTGTCCTTAGCTGGTTTCAAGTTGTGGCCCACCTTTCTTCCCATATTTAAATCCTGTGTTTATTGGGGATTAAGATCTGTGAATGAGTGGTGATGGGGGCGGTGGGAGGAGGAGGAGGTCATTCTGAGTCCAAAGGGAATCAACATTGTCTCTTTGAAAATGTCCGTGTCTGTTTCCCAGACTGACCATCTGGGACACTGCATGGCACTAAATCAACTACAAAGACAAAAAGGGGAACAGGAAAAAGTAATTAAATTAGAAAAAGGAAAAATTTCTCAGAAGCTGCTGCCCAATGAACTTCATTAAGGAGTAAAAGTGGTGCATATACATTTCAGAATAATGAAAAAGAATAACACTAACAGAGCTGCACTTCCAGCTGTAAACAAATATCCATTTAACTGTGCATGTGCCCCTTTCTCCTTTCTAATTGCTTCTCTATTTTAAAGCACTTTTCAATGGCGATGATGTCAAGAAGAGATATGCCTACAAAGAGAAGGTAGTGAAAACACAGCAGGTTTAATATGTCTTCCTGAACCCCTGGCAAACGCTAACACTGGGGGTGTATTGAGTGGTCATTTGAGAACATCAGTGTTTTCTGGTCTGATATTTGCCAGAGAACAATGGCAGATTCACAGGATGGGTTAGCTGAGGCACCCAGCTTTCAATCCATATGGAATTAGGGGTTCTGCATTTGGAAACCAGCTGGGGGGTGTATCTGATTCTTCAAGTGGCAATAAAATCCTTCCATTTTCAGCACTAATCCAAGAGGATATTCTACAGCAACTTCTGAAGCTGAACACCTTATATTTGCAGGAACTAACTTGTTTACTCCCATGAGTTTCAAAGGAATGCTGCTGCTGAGCTGTCTAATCTACTGAAGGGGCAATGTAATACATCTTCAGTCATTAGGGAAGAATCAGAGAGTGTGGGGGAAAGCAGACAGTGCTGTACCAGTATACAAAATAGGTTTTAGAGTCTTGCATGAAATGGTAAGGAACCTCAGGCGGAGTCTATCAGTAATTCGTTTCCATTTTGTGTAATTACTGAAGGCAATAAAATAATTCCATGGAAAGTAGGTATTGTCTGGCAAACCTGAAATTTTGGATGAGAGTGCAAAAAAAATTGCAAAAATAAGCTCTAATGGTTGCTTGGTTGCTAAAACAAACTCTAATGTATACACAAGATAATGTCATGTTAAATGACATTTATCAAAACAAAGAAATATGCCAAATCAATGTAGTACATTAGCTATATAACAAAGAAATAAATTGATGGATTTCAAAAATTGCTTGCAATGTTTAGGTATTTGTCACTCTTTCTATAGAAGAAAAAGCAAAAAATGTCACTTTTTAATTTGTATGATCTCACCAACATACAGATTGCTGTAATCAAACAATTCTCTGCAATTGCTGTTTCTTATTCTCTTTCATAGATTTATCAAGATGTAGATGTAGATTAGTTAGGGTTTTGGTATCTTCGCAGTTGTACAGATAGGCTGTTTCCAGAGACTCGTTACTTTGATTATGAGGACCACTGTAATTCCCAGATGACATTAGGGAAATGTCTGGTTCATAACACATTTTTCCCCTGAGCTGAACTTCTTTAGAAATAACACTTTCCCCACAGATTATGCATCCCTCTCAGCTTTGTTCTGATGTTCTTGTCGAACTCTTCTAGAGCCCTTCTCTCTGAAAATTTTTCAGTCTGAATTTCCCTCAGCAGACCCTGCCTATGAAGTTCTAGCAGAGGCTTTATCAGCGGATACTATTGAAAATCATCTGTCATGAACAGTGTATGCTGCAACACAGCAAAAGCACCAAGGAGCAAGGTATTTTGTTAGGGAAGTCCGGAGTGAATGCTGCAGGACTGAGGGATTGTTGGCATGTGCTGAAGCAAGGCAATGCAGAGGCTCAGGGTGCAGACACAGCCTTCAGATGCAGGAGCAGAGGAGGCTGGTCTGGGGAGAGCAGGAGGTGCACCACCTGGTACAGCTCTTCACTAGAATATTTCAAGGGTAGACTCACCTTGACCAAAATAGGCATGGGCTCAGTGGCTGATAATTGTCAGTTCCTTGTAGATTTTTGTCTTTGCTTAGAACAACAGTGGACATCTTGGATGTAAATTTTTTAATAGATCTATATTTTTAATGGGTATTTTTAGAGTTTATAAAGCATGTTCTGAAGTAAAAGCCTTTGCATTACACTTCTTTGCCTCCATCTCTTCTCTGCCACTCTTTCAGTGAAGAAGAGTGTCTGGGTTTCAGTGTCTGGGTTCCATCCACTCCTTGTTGATGGAAAATCCTTCTCTGGCTATACCACTTATGCTCAACATTAAAATTAGAACCTCTCTTCATCTCTGTTTCAGTTTTCACAACATCCTTCTGTATTTTTCACCATGTCTGCTATGTTTCATTCTAACATTTTTACTTCTTTTCTGTCATGTTTTACTAAAATTGATCAAAATTTTAGTAAACTAAAATTTAAACTCAACATTTAAACCTAAGTCCATCTTTGATTCGTAAGATGGTTTTCAAAATTAGACACAGTAAACTCATCTATCCTCAAGTACCAGCCGGAATAATCAGACCAATTTTAATAAACTGTTGGCATCAGCAATGTGCCTGCGGGGTTTGAAAGAAAAGCACTCTCCACACAAAATTAGTGGGTTTACAGCAAAGCAAGCTTGCAGGATTTTGTATCAGTCTGAGACTACAGTCATGTCGCAGAGTGTGGAGTGAAGAATAAATGGCCTGGGGGAAAGAAGGCCACCTCAGAGTAGGAACTGTTTAGAAAGCTCAGTCAGAGAAGAGACAACTTGCTTCCTCCCCAGTTATGTCAATGTGTATCCCACCAGCACTTCCCAGGTGTGGAGGGCAGGACAGATCACGTCAGGTATGCCAGCTGGCTGGCAGGCTTCCCCACAGACAAATGCACACCTGGATAATAGGAAACTGCTTCCCTGTAGCAAAACAGAATTTTGAGTTTGTGCATTAAGGAACAGACAGTACAATTTTGAGGATCTTGTTTCACTTTCAGGATTCTTCTTTATAATTATAGACACTTCACTGACCAATGCTCCTCGCAAGATTTTGACAGAAAGGTATTCTTGGTAAAAATACTAAGTACTTTAGTGTTTTGGCTCCTGTATCTGATATTTGTGATGTGTCATTATTTGGGAAAATTCAGATTTGAACGTACCATTGAGTTAAATACGTTTCTTAGAGACAAATGGTAGATATATCTGTCCTTGCTGTTTTAAAGTGTGGGTTCAGGTTGTACTAATTTTGATTCCCAAATAACTTTTCAACAATTTAACATGTTGCCCCTACTGACTTATTCCAATCAAAGGTAAGAAACTTCATCTTCACCCCTTGAGCATGCTGGAAATAATTTGAATGTTTTTTTTGTTTTTTTTTTTTTAAATTCCAAATGTCAAGTGTTTGTGATGGCAACATTCTTTTTGAACAAGAATCTTTGCTGACAAAGAAGAAATAATACAATATGCTTGAAAGCAAAATACAGCATTGGCCTGTGTTTTTCTCTTTGGTAACTTTGTTAAGGTAACTGAAGGTACTTAAGGACTATAGTACAAGGATAGAGTTCTCCTATTGAGCATCCAACTTTCCTAAATGGAACACAAATATAAACACCATGCTGAGTCAGGTAGGAGAAGTACCATACGAACTTATTTCTGAGTATTTCATAACCCTTACCTGTTCCTCTTTCCTTCTGAGCATCTACATGAATGCTGGACTTGTGTTATGAAACTGCAGATGGGGGAAACTTACATGCGAGAACCCTGGAGCAGAAAAAGTGAAGTCAACATAAACTGTTGTATTTTTAAGAACAAAAGAGAAAAAAAAACCCTCAAACCCAAACCAAATAAACAAAAACCCCAAACAAACAAACACCAAAATGAAATACCCCCAAAAAGCCAAACAGGCAAACAAAAAATTCAAACCAACCAAGAAAACCACCCCAAAATCACAAAAGGATTTTTCTGCTTTACAGTTTTAGCAGCAAAACCCACTGCTGCTTACTGCATTTGGAAGTACTTCAGAAGTAAAACATATTCATGAGTTTTTTTTTTCATGAGGCATTCAAACACCTCAATTAACACCAGATGGTCAAGGGTCATTGAAACAGAGCTATAACCAAAATGACAAGACTTTAAATTGATTATAAAGAAGATGGATATTTCTATATTTCTTTCAGGTAACATTCATCCCTTGCAACAGGATGATTGAAAAGAGATGCTGTCCACAGCAAGAAACTGCCTGATGCAAAACTATCTCTGCCTTATGCGGTTAGCTTTTCTCCAAGCACCAGTATAGTCACCCCATCCTCCAACAGCTCTTACCTTTTTTCTCCTATCTGTACCTTTCTTTCCCATGCCAGCAATGCACCCACAATTCATTCTGGGGTCAATCACAGAATCATAGAAACGCTGAGTTGGAAGGACCCATCAGGATCAGACTACTGGCTCTGCACAAGACAGCCCCAAGAACCACCCTCCGTGCCTGAGAGCACTGTCCAACCACTTCTTGAACTCTCTCAGGCTGGTGCTGTGACCACTTCCTTGAGGAGCTGTTCCAGTGCCCAATCACCCTCTGGGGGAAGAACTTTTTCCTGATATACAACCTAAACCTGCCCTGACTCAGTTTCATGCCATTTCCTCAGGACCTGTCACTGGTCATGAGAGTGAAGACATCAGTGTCTGCATCTCCGCTTCCACTTTGGAGAAGTTGTAGACTATAAGGAGGTCTCTCCTCAGTCTCGTCTTCTCCAGGCTGAACAGACCAAGTGACCTCAGCCACTCTTCATATCTGCTTCCCCTCAAGGTATTTCTTTGCAGCCCTTCTTTGGATGCTCTCTAACAGTTTAAGGTCTTATATTGCAGTGCCAAACCAGCCCCCAGCACGGGAGGTGAGGCTGCCCCAGCTCAGAGCAGAGCAGGACAATCCCCTCCCTTGCCCAGCTGTGATGCTGTGCCTGATGCACCCCAGGACAGGGTTGGCCCTCCTGGCTGCCAGGGCACTGCTGACCCATGTTCAACTTGCCAGGACCCCCAGGTCCCTTTCCATGGCACTGCTTTCCAACTGCTCCTTCCCAGTCTATACAGACTTGCAGTGTTGCCCCATCCCGGAGGCAGAATCTGGCGTTTTCCCTCGTTAAATTTCATATGGTTGGTAATTGGCCAGTTCTTCAATTTATTGAGATCTTTCTGCAGGTCGTCTCTGCTTCTGAGGGATTCAACAGCTCCCCCCAATTTAATGTTCATAGGCAAATTTATTAGGTAGTTAAAATAAGTTTTCTATATTTCTAAGGAGCCTGGAGTAGCCTGATTTCTTAAGTGGCCTGATTTTCTATTACTCAAAAGCAGCATTTCTAACAGTTCTAAAGAGGAGTTGGTTTCTTTGTAATTTTGTTCAACCCTATAAATGACCCCTCACCTTCTATATGGCCTCTATTTGTCAAGTTGAGCACAATTCACACAGTAGCCCTTTCAGCAATGCTAAGTATTCAATTCATTTTGAGTTTCACAAATATAGTTCAGCTATGACTGACAGCTCAGTCACGGCTGGAATGTTCTTCATTTTTAATCTAAAGTTTACTTGATAACTCCCAATGCTAAAAATACTGAAACTTCTCTATCTCAATTTTGAACAATAATGGCAGAACTAAGTGCCCCACAAACAGTGACATAATCTCTCATTATATCACTGTTTGTGAGGCACTTGGTTCTGGAGAGTGTTTGACAATCTGGACTTTTACCTGTTCTCACAAAAGTACTTAATTTTTCTTGTTTTTTTTGTTATAATTTTTCACCCTTAGAATCTATTAATGACCATTTAAATTTGATTTTATTAAAGAAAAGAGATTTGTACTTTTACAGATTTATTGTGAGGGTATTAGATCCATCAAGGGAAAGATTCTGCCAATACTTGACTACCAAATCATCTGTGATGACATAGAGGTTTAAGAAAAAAAAACGGTTAATGCCTAGTTTAATATTATTTTAACTGTGGTCATTAAAGTAATTTCCACTTTCAATAATTGAAATACTACTTGTCAAATATTATACATTTTAGAACTCTGATTTTCGGCAATTATATTATAAAAATAAAAACTACCCACAACAAATTGTGATGGGTATTGTTTTGAAATGTGTTATAGAAAGAAATAGCAAGCTAAAGAGATTGGAAATACTGTCATGTATATTTTTATTTGTAGGTCTGAACATATCCAAAAGAGTTTCCATGTTTTAATGCCTATAAAATTCCTTATACAAAAACTGTTTCTCCCTAACCCAGTACTGAAGAAAGTCAAAACTGCAAGAACAAAGCCATTATTTCTCTGTGTATTTGATATTTCGTAAATTGAAACTCTGGGGCTATAAATTCAGTAGCTTTTATGTAGCTTTTTTGTACACTGAAAATACATATAAACAGTAAGAAAAGAAAATGTGATTTTAATTTTATGCTCTTGTGGAGACCCAATTTGTATTCTTCATTCAGAAATCTTTCTTGGTACTACTGATATGACTAAAGAGGATAGAATTAATTCCATGGAGCTACAAGTTTGTACAATTATTTAAAATGCATCTGTCTCAATAGCTTTCTTCATACATGACTTGTGATATATTCCCACACTACATCACTTAGTTTGAGTGTCCAAGGCATCTTGTATGTGTCAGATAATTACTAACGAAAGGTTTGGGTAGCTCAGTTGTTAAGCCTCTGGTGCAGGCCTCAAGAAGCCTCAGGGTGGCTGGTGGACCTCCTGTGAGCTGCTGGAATAGCCAGTTGTGGTAGGATCAATATTGCCTGTTTTATTTGTTTGAAAGCACAGTCTGAACGAGCTTCCTTGGTCTGATTTTCAATGAGGACAGACTGAGAAATAGTTTCAAAGAGAAATGACTTGTACAGTAGAAATGCTAGTATCATGAGGCTGAACTGAAACCTGGAAATGCCACTGTTATTTTCACTGAAATAGGACAACGCTAATTTTTGAACAGCTGCTTTGAAGTGAATATTACTCTAAATTCTGCTTGAGTCGCCTTCCATATCAGGATAAGAATGCATTTGTCACAGCTGTGTGCTAAGAAAAATATCAAACAGAAAAATACGATTCTCTGCTATGGCAGGCCGAGAATGATCATCTGATTGCAAAACACCTGGACAGAGTGATGCATACATGCACAGTATAAAACACTGCCTAAAAGATATTCATGGGACACAATTGGTACTGTTGCAGTTGAGATCCCAGCTCCCATGGCAGCTTATGCAAGTGCTTCCTCAGAACTGGACCCTTTACTGCAGTCTTTATGGTCTGTGCCATCACTGCTCTGCAGAGAGAGAGATCAGTCTCCGTGGCGTCTACTTTCATTTTGTGCAATAAATGCAGACAGGAAAACCTTCCTTGGAGTAAAAAAGACCCTCTAAACTTAAATAAAGTAAATAAGCTTATAGACCAAGTCAAAGTAATACAAGATAATCTCGCTGCATTTCTTTGTCCCGATATTCTAGAAAGCAGAGCAAGATTCACCGGCTTGCAAGGGACGCCTCAGTGATTGCCACGAAGGCAGCAGGTGTCCCTTGAGCAGATGATGCACTGTCCTCTGCTGGCAAAAGAAGGCAATATAGGCTCGGCTTTTTGTGCAGCAGTGTGATGGAGAGCCTGGAAACAGTGCGAACCTTGTCTCCCTGACTCTGCGTCTGCATATAGATAATCTCACGGTGAGGTCGCCAGAGAGAGACACTTTCCATACCTAATTTGAAAGAAAATACGAGTCTCAGTGGGCTGGGGGACAAAAGAGAAGTCCAAATGCAAGGATATAGGAGAATGTAATAGTTTCCAGAGTTTTGTTTCACTTCAGTGCTGATCTGGGGAGAATGCCTGGGTCTGTTAGGGGTTTGTTCAGTCTCTAGAAACTAACAACAACATCACCAATTAGAGATAATTTTAGAGGTGTTTTATTTTGTTTGGGGTTTTGTTTCTCTGTTTGTTTTTACTTTTTATTATGTTTCGGTTTGTTTTGTAGGTTTTTTTGTTGCATTTGGTTTTTTGGTGTTTTTTTGGTTTTGGGGTTTTTTTTGTTTTTTTTGTTTGTTTGTTTGTTTTTGTAGTTAAAATCTTTTTTCCACTGGGAATGGGACTGAGATTGGTGATATAGTTATCTCTATGCATCATGCCCTTACTAGACTGTTTGAATTATGCACTTGCATTGTTTAGAGACAGAGTGGTACATAGGGGTTTGAGATATCTAACACCTACCTCCCTGATAATGAAAAAGCTTGTAGTAGGCCTTGTTTTGTTGCCATGCTACACCAAGCGAAAGCATTGCCAAAATCTTCTGGGCAAGTGGGGATCTGGAATTTAGTCCTGCCACTGCATAATGGTGCGCAGAGGGGTAGGGTACTTCTTTTTTGCAGTTTTTTTGTCCAAAATCATGAATCATGCTCTCAGACCCCCAAGTGTTGTTTACATTTGTTCAACTGTTAAGTCACCATGGCTTGAATTTCTCCCCTGTTGAAATTCAGCAAGAGACAAGTATTTCTTTGGGCTTATTTTGGCAGAAAATATTGTGTCTGTGTTCATGTGTTTATTGGCAAAGTACTTGTCACATGTAAGTGAATACAGTATGGTGTGTATACAGTCTTCATAGTGAAGTGTTTGGAAGGCAGCCTCATGAGCTTTTTTTTAGCAAGGAATACAAAAATGTTTGCCAAAAAAATAAAGCTGTGGTATTGTTTGATATAATTTCTTATGATCATGCTTGAAGTATTCAGAATCAGTCCTATTACAAGAAAACAATTTCAGTTGCCAGCTTCAGGAGACCCTGTATCAAGGACCGAGGATGGAGCATTCGGACGTTGTGATGTGGAACAAAAGCCCGAGAAAGCATTGCACACATTGCTTCAGGATTGCACAGGGCTGTAGAATTGTTATTTTTTCCTTCTGACTATAGCCATGAATCCTGATATTGGTATTGTTCAGGCTGAAAAAAAATCCTTCACTCTTGCCATCTCATAACATACTTATCTTTATTAGCTGTGGAAGAGTGATCGTGCACTTTGGTGCTCTTGGGCCAAGTCACAGATAGATTCATACAGACTTTGATACTGTTGGCTGACTTTCACCTTGCTTCAAGGCTTGCCTTGGAAATAAGGCTCAGCTGTTTCTATCCCTGAATTTGAAACACTGATTTGAAATTAATTTTATCCTGAATTATGGTGGAAAAAGAACAAACAAAAAAAGTAATATGTAACACATTAAATATATGTATGCTGCAATAGATAATTAAATTATATTCTCTCTGATTACACAACTTACTGTCATGTTTTCCAGAGAGTGGGTAAACTGTTCCCTTCTGGATGATTTTTTCCAGTGCCCAAATTTATTTTCTGTCACTACTACCAAGCCTCAAGTCCTAATATGATTATGCTGTTCCGAAAAATTATATTTTTCAGGTTGTTATGTAATATCAGTGGAAAAAATGCATGTTGAAGAAAAAGTCCCTCTTAATATTTAGCATTTTTCAATGTCCACACTGTAGCATGTTTGAAAACACTTTCTTTTTTGATTTAAATTGTGATAAAACATATATTAGAGGTAGGATGCATGGATCACCAGAAGTTGTCATTGGGGTAAATTTAGATTCATTATAAAACTTACATTAATTTTAGAATTTATAGCTGTGTTCGATTAGGAAATCAATTCTATGTCATGAACAGCACAAGCCGAAATGACTCACCAACACTGCAGATTCAACTAACATAGGCTCCTTTACAGACACAAAATCCTTTAGATGAGAAATTTCATAAACCAGTTACAGGATTCTGGAAGAACTTAACATTCATGAAGCTTGGACACAAGGCTGGATACAAATTATTCAGCCATGCTATGTAGCAAAGCTGTTCTGAAATTGCTGAAGCCCACTGAGACACTGTAAAAGGGCCTAGGACCAGTGAGAACAAATTCCTTTTCGTATAGCTCAATGTTGTCCACTCTTGGGTATCTACTTTCTAGTCTGTCACCCCATATTTACTTCACGGACTTCAGAGAAGTAAATACTGTTTAGGCATGATTTATCACCTATCAGAATAGTTATAGCAAAAGAATAAATAACAAAAACACGCATTGTCTGCAAGAGTGCTTTTTTCCATCTTCCTATATTTTCCAATCGGGAAACATGAACTATTTTAAATAGAGATGTGTGCTATGCATGCTAATTGGTTGGTTCCACTCAGAGAAATGCAGTTATATTGTCTACAATTTGAAGGGAACAGAAAAAAAATGTAGGCCTCTAGAAGTCAGAGAACTAAGAATTTTCCTGCAACACAATCCCTTTAATTGAGGGGATACAGATACAACGTCTTCAAAAAGCAGTATGAATGGATCCTTCTGCTTAATATCTGAAAATTCACCCTCACAAAAATATTTCTGGTTTTTGCTCTCTGTTTTGTTTTTTTTTTTTTTTTCTGAAGAAAGTTTCCTTCCCTCTCTCCTTTGACACAACAAAACATTTTGTCAGTGAATCAGAGAAATGGAAGCAAAATTGCTCTGACCTTGCTTTGCAATTTATTGTCCCTCCTGCTTGTTTCTGACAAATGGTTACCCTACAGAACGAATTATTTCTTCTGTGGTGTTCTGACTCTTGAAGTCAAAGAAAAGCAGCTGAGGAAAGGTCATTCAGCAGCATGTCTCCTTTTCTTCAAAATGTGATTCTTTTTTACATCTTAAATATTGGTCTCAATTTCACATCTGTAAATGATATTGCAAAAGGTCAGAGGAAACCAAACTTAGATGTGCCATGCCATTCTGTCTCTATTTTCTCTGTGATATATGTACGTATATCACAAGAAAATATATCATAGGACATAAATTATTCTAAAATAGCTTTTTCGTAAGATTTAATAAATCTTTTGAAGATCTATTGCTTACATTACCTCCGCCTTCAACCCTGATTTACTTCTTGTTTTTCTTAGTTCAAACCCTCTGTTGACATCCCGGACATGTAATGGTCTCCCAACAGAATCCACTGGTTACTTACTCTAGCTGGATGTATACATGGTATGTATATCAACCATGTTCACCATGGTGGGAAAAATAGTCCTTCTTTTGGTCTGATCCCTACTTTTCTCTCAATTTAAAATGAAAAAGTTTGCTAAGACAGAAGACGCTTTCAGTGTCTGTGAAGAAGGCTCGAAGTTGTGCTCTGAGCCTGTGTTACCCAGTCTCTCTCAATAGCCTCTGGGGTTACAGGGGCTGAGCAAATTGTCCACTTCCAGATAGCCCTCATCTAACCCACACAGAAAATCTGTGACCACTCTCTGAAACTACAGCAGGTGAGTACCATGTGCATATGCACAGTCTTTTTGCTTGGAAATTTTTCAGTTTGGTGTCCAACTGAGTTTCCTGGAAACTACCAATTTTTTTAAATGTGTCCCAAATTTTCCATCTCTTATTCTGTGGTTTACCCTTTCTCTCTCATAGTTTCCTCACTCCAGCTGCATCTCTGCAGATCACATTTGACCTTGCCAGAGAGCCATGCCAAACATTTTTAAAAGTGTGTGGCTGACCAGGAGGAAGCAAGCACTGGCCCTAGTATACGTCAAGAAACGAACAGAAGAAGAAAATCAAAATTATAAGCCAATAGATTTTGCAAATATGAAATTACTGGAATGCTCTCTTGTAGGAATATGTTCCTGTTATCACTAAAGATGAGGGAAATTTTGCATATCCCAGTTTCCATAAAACTGAAACAAAAATAGAAAATGCAGATCAAAGTAGTGCAATTTTTCAGCATGCTGAGACTAGATCCTAGAGGAGATCCTGAGCAGGTCCCAAGATTTGTGGTATCCTTTGACTGTTACTTTTTTAAAAAGGAGTTTTGCATTAGATTGTAGGACTGGCTTATGAGCTGGTACTGACTTATGTGTGTTTTTAAGCAGATCACATATATTCCAGGAAAGTCAAAATTATCAAAATATGGGGCAATGTCTGATGGGATTAAATTGTTTGGGAATCTAAAAAACCCAAGTTCAATTTTGTATTTTCTATATTTTTGAGCCGTTTTTTGAAGAAGCTCACAACTGTCTTTCAGATTTGCTATCAGTGTGAAAAATGACAAAACTATGCTGCCAGCTAGCACTTCACAATGTATGGCTGAAAAGTGAATTGGGCACACTCCAAAGACAATAAGGTAAAAAAGGCTCCCCACCTCCTTGCATACCAAACATTTCTGTTTTCACTGCACTTCTTCAATGTGTATATTATTATATATTAATATTAAAATTCATTTTAAATATTCAGTATTATTCCAGTATTATTAATAGAAAAAACAGAGTAATATTTTATTCCTTATATATCCAGATAAGCTAATCAAGGCATTTTTAGACCAGCCTTAGTGTGTTGCTGTAGAAAAGAGTCCCAAAGTGTTTTCTGTCAAGAATAGTTTTTTTACAAAACATAGAGCATAACCTAATCTGGAGTCATAGTTCATGAACCTGTACTTCTATTCCTAAACAGAGTGAGACTATATGTATTTCTTTGGGCCTGTGTCCAGTTTTATTTTGAAACAGAAGGTGATAAACATCTGGAAAGGAAATATGGTGGAAGTTTTTGTCACCATGTCAGTGACAAAATGCTTCTGCAGAAGGAGTTGCATCTAAATAGGTGGTGATGAAAGAGGAATGGGGGTGGAAGAGGAGTCTGAAAGAAAGCTTTAGCTTTTGCCTTGATGGCTCACTTGTGCCCTATGCATTAATATCAAGTGCCCTTCTATGTGTCCTTCCAGTCAAACCAAATCTGGGTGGGCAGATTCTTCTTCCACTGGGGAGACAATGTAGCCTCTTAAAGGTTTTTATGAGACTTAATATTCTGTTTCCCCTTAGTAAGTGGCATTTTTATATTTCCTCCTGCACAGCCAGAATACATCCAGTCTTTAAATGTCTCATTCACCTTTGAAAATTTATAGGGGCTTTCAGGCGGGCTTGCCCGAATGCCATTGACCTCTGTGGCCTATGTCATTGACAAGAACACAGAATCTTCGGCCCACACAGTATATGCCTCTTTATCTCCCTGAAAGACAAGGAAATTACTCTTAGAATGACCAGGATCACAATAAAACCAGGAGCTAGCTACTCAGTTTCCCTTGCACTGCTGGACTCTGCAAGAAGAGAAGGTAAGGGATCGATACACATCTAAAGGAGCACTTTGAACTCACTGATTAGATGGTCATTACCTCCCTGAAGATCTACTACTGGCAGTGTAGTCTACAGCCTATTACGACTGTGCTCATGAAGGATAGGCCACGTCATAAAGCCATTGTAGGAGTGCTGATGTTCTGATCACCAAACCAGTCCTTTGCAAGGTGAGATTTACTGCGAAGGTTTTCTGAACCACCTTTGAAATAGATGAAGTCACACATGTGCTGCTGCTGAGCTTTTAAAACCAACAGTTAAAATGTTGTCCCATGGCTTGATTTTGTTTTCCAAGGATTCATGTACATCCCTCAGACCTGTCACCACCTGGAGTCTTCAAGAAGCAGATCTCAGTCAGTTTCATTGTTTCTTCAAGAAATCAGTGCTAAGAAAAAAAGACATCATAGGTAGGTGTAGTAGTGAATTACACACAGGGTGTTCTAAGCAATTGTCATGAAAGAATGGAGATAAATTTACCATGAACAGACTATTCATGAGTTAATGTGGGAAAAATTTAAGAATTTATTTGCTAGCCTAACAGAAGGCAGGCATGAGTGCCTTGATTTCCCAGCACTTGCAAGGGTGGGAATAATAATTAAGGAACATATAAAAGTGTAAGGAGTGTACAAATATGAAAGAGTGTGAGAGTGTAAAGACTATACAAAAGCATGAAAAAAACCAATATCACTAAAATAATGCAAAGGTTTGTCATACCAGTTTACAAAGGATGAGGTTTCCAGTGAAGCTGCTAAGACATCTTTAGCCTGGCAAATGAAATATAAATATTTTAGTATCTTATTAACCTGTGGTATGTACTTGTGGGCAGAGATGTGTGCACATGCATTTCTGCATCTGTGTGTACCTATGTAGATGTCTGTTTACATTTTCTTTTAGCTCCAAAATATCTCTTAAATATCTTAAAACTGGTAGGGAAATGTCAGATCCTATCTTTCAGTATCTTCAGGGATGTTTTTGCTTCAGATAGATAGAAGGAGTTTAATTACATCTGTTTCTTTATGTATAAAGCATAGGTACACAAAATGTAAACTGATATGCAAGCAAGTAGTAAAATCACCATTTACTAAAACTCCTACTTTTATTTTATAAACATGATTTTTTTCAACAGTTGTCAAAATATCCAGCAAAATGACAGCAAAATTTCTAAGTTGTAAGTTTTAAAATGTAAATTGTAATTTCTAAAATGTAGCAGATCTGTAGTCTTTCTTCAAATTCCAAAATTGAAAGCATTATTAGTAAACTATATAAACAATAAATAAAATCTTGTGATTCATTCCCACTTTCATAAACAGCGAAATATTCAGAAACTGACAGTGGTAGGTAGATACAATGGGTGTGCACAATGTGCAGTATCTCCTTCTTTCATGATCACCATGAAAAAAACAAACTCAGTTTTGGGTTCACGGCTGTAACCACATCAAGGGATTTTGCAGCTGCCTGTGGCTTTTCTTCTGTCCCTGTCTTCTTTCCTGCAGAAGCCATTGCTCATTAAAGATTTTTACAGCCCTTTCTCCAGACACCCTGACCTCTCCCCACTGCAGGATGACACATCTCCTGTGAAAACCCATTTTATATGTTTTTGTGGTGGCCTTGACACTTTCCCTGCAGACATCTGAAGAGAGTTATCTGAAGGTGCTCCGGCTGAAAGGGTCTGGTGGCCTTATTGCTCTCGGGTGGCTCACAACACGAAGATATTCACAAGTGCTCTTAAGGTAACAGGAGCCTTTTACCCCTCCTCTGGCAGAGATAAGGGGAGAGCCACACACTGACTTCCTTGTGATTTAACTCAAGCACAACCTTAAGTGAATAACAAGCGTGGTCCTTAACTCGATTACAGCTGCTCTAATCAGCAAAGCTGTTAACCTTTGCACTTTATTCTGGCCTGGTCCGAATGCCCCTGGGGAGTGCAGCCCAGCTCCACGGGGCTTTCCAAAAGCAGCACGCTGTAATCAGTGTGCCTGCATAGCCGAGGCTGCGTGGGAGAAGCCAGGACAGCTGTGGCAGTGGGCCTCAGCTCACGGCTATTCTGGCGACAGGCACCTCTGTCATGCTCAGTTCTCACGCAGCAAGAGTAACACTGCAGCTTCTTAGCAGGCATTAGCAGCTCAGCTTTCTTATCCTGCCTTCTCCTTCTGTTCAGAATAGCCTGCTCTGCTGTTGACTGACTTGCAAAGCCGCTATGGGACTCTGTGTCACTTCTGGGTCTCCTCTGCACTACACAGTGCTCCCTGGTAGGGTGCACTGAGAAACGTGGATAACACACATAACACGCCTTTTGCCCCTACTGTGCAGCTTCTGAGCTATCAAGATCAAGGTCAATTAACATCTTGTGCTGGGAGATGAACTTAATGTTAAAAATCCACATAATCCCTGAGCAGCCAGGTTCACCTTCCCTCCAGTAATCACGGTGTGTGCATGCTACACACCGCCTGGAGTCTTGGTGAAACAACTGCAGCTTAATTGATTGTAGAGGTGAGTCTTTGGCTTGCAGTGGAGTGCATTCCTTAATCGTGGCTAGCAACTCTAAACTTCAGCCTACCATGTACAGACCCCTGGAGATTTTGTTTGTGTTTTAGCAAGCAGAATCACACTTCAAGAGACCCTTGAAGACAAAGATAGGGACATTTATTACAAAAAAATTCCTAGAGGAATACAGCAGAGAGAAGAGGCGGGAGTTTGCGTTGCTCATAACCAACTTCCTTTAATGTCTTATGCTGGTTTATCTTTTACCAGGTGCTGAGTGAAAAGTTCCAAACTAAATTACCTTTTAAATCAGTTGGGATGTAAGTTTGTTTGGCTGCAGACTCCCAGACATTATAAAGCCTCTTCCCCCTCCTTCCTCCTCCCACCTCAAATGCACTGAGTCTTCTGTAAACACTGGATAAGAAATGATCAGGAAAGTCACACAGTGTGATTGCGAATACAGGCTTGTTTTGACATTCCTTTTATCCAGAGCTTGAGAAATAACTGTCTTAACACCATTCCCTATGAATCAAAAAAGGTGAAGGATATGCCTTGCCTGAACTGACAGTACCTTTATACATAGCAGTCCATTTTGGTATACAATGTTAAACTGTTTGAAAATCATTGTGTAAAACAGACAGTGACTAAGTTAAATATGCCAGTGATATTACCCATAATATATCTAACTTATTTATCAATTTGATTGAATACATTTAGATAGGTATTGGACTAAAGGCCAATTCTAACAACCTGCAGACTTGAAACAGTATGTACATTTTATTGTTGCATAAGCCTTAGATAATTTTTACTCTATTATGTCTCCCACCTTTCCATGTGACTAAGACAAATGCTTTTTGGTGTTAATAATTTTGATAATGAACATAAGATAATAACTTGTAGTTTCAGAAGAGATCAATTTCAACACCTTATTTTTCACCACAGAGCTTGCAAATGAAACCTCTAAATTCCTAGGCCTGCCTCCAATAAAAAATATTACAAAAACTGGAAGAAGTACCCTTTCCAGCTCTCCCCACACAGAGTTTACCTTCTGTTCTTGGCTTGTGCTCCTCCTGGCCACACTAAAGTACACAGATCTTGGGCAGTATGGACTTCCTTCAAATATCCAAATATGATCTGAGAGAAAATAGTGAAAAGACTGAGCGAGATATACACATAAGTATAACTTTTCCATTCATATCCCTTTAGGGTTTTTTTATATTGTGTTTGGCAAAGAAAGACACCATTCCTTCCACTCCTCTACCTTTATTTTGATTATTTCTTTATTGTAAATTACACTGACTTTTTTTTTTTTTCAGGATGAGAACACTGAGAATTTATCATCATCCCTGCAACATGGAGGTAGTTGAAATTATGACCCTGGATATTAGATGTGAGATAGCCTTGACTTTCCACATGATATTAAGGTCGTTTTACTGTCCAATGCTCTCACCAATCTACTTCTATGAAACAGTTTTTTTCTGGAAGGTACCATGTTTCTTGTCTGTGGCAGTTTTGATCTGTTATCTAGTTTATCTGTTTTCCAGTGATGTTAGATGTCTGTTTTCTTCCTGCCTCAAATCCCAGGGTAAAGAGAATAATGTCTGCTCCCTCGAGCCTCTAATGCCCTGCTTCCAATACATGCTTTGTTAACTCTTTGAGTTCAGGTATTCTTTTTCTGAGCTGCAATTCTTGGTGGAATGTTTTGCCTATTAGTGCAGGAAACAGTTCAATAGGACTTCAGAGAGAAAGCTAGTATTTTCTAGTATTAATGTTTCTCAAGGGAAGAGAAGAAGGTGATCTTGTTATTTGGATATTTTTATAACAGCCTTCCTTAGAGTCCCTGACTTTGCACATACAACTGCAGGAACTATGACTTTCTTTTGCAGCTGTTCACAGGCTAGAGATTACAGGTTCCTTCCAAAACGATCCATCATGTAGTACAGCACTTACATGTTGACAGTATAAAGAAGATTCCTGAAGCCAAAAGTAGTAGGTAGGAGGTGCCTCCCTTGAGTTACAGTCCAAGGGAATTATTTTTTTCCTTATATGGTAGAGGTCTACTTCTTCGGAACAGAGTACTGCTGTTTTAGCTGATGTTTCTTTAATAAATAAAAGAAAGCAAATGAGTAAATGTAAGTGTGACTGTTCTAGTAGTTCCAATTTTCAAAGCGTGATATTCCTAGGTGCCTCAGTGCCAGTCAAGAAGAAAAAGAACCATCTTTGGAAGCAGACGGCACTTAAGGGGAAATGTTGTTAATCTGTGCATAGAAATACTTATTTCAAGAACCATGGTGTTTCATTTAAAGCCAAAAATATTCCATGACAAGAAAGAAGTGTTTTACTTATCTGCATAACAAATAAGCAATTCCTGTGTGCATCATTGTTTGCAATTATATTTTATCAGATGTAGTGGGCCTGCAAATTTGTAGACGGGTTAACCTGCCAAACCTGAAGAGGTGCCACAATGTAGGCTTGAGATATAAAGAGAGCATCCCAGAAAATAATTTCCTTGTGTATTTTTTTCCTTATTTCAGCAGAGGTATCATTATAAATAAAAACCCACCTGTATTCTGTGTTTTTCCTACACTTACCTGTGATTTGGCGGCTTTAAGCCACTTTTGCTGCCTTCCAAACTTAGGTTGTTGTTTATTATCTGCAATACTGGATTGGGTCCCACATGCCTCTTTTTCTCATTGTTTTTGACCCAGTACATTTTTCCACAAAGGAATGGATTCCATTTGTTGCATGCAGTTCATTTGTTCAGACATAATTCTAATGATATTTCTGGTCTGGTCCAGAGCTCTTCTGCTCAAAAAAAAAAAAAGGTACAGGAATGCTAGGAAAAGTACAAGTGTAGCCAGGGTGATCCTTGATATGATGGTTTTCATGTGTGGAAAATTCGTTGATTAGAGGCTTTACTTCATAAAGGAATGAAAAAGGGAGGATAAAAGAAATCTGTTGGATCATCTGTGGCCAGCAAAGGAGTTTGTTTACTGTCTCTTAAAAACAAAACATCAAATGTAAACAAGAACTAAGTCCTTCAGAGCAAAATGAATACAATCAAACTGGAACTCTGCACCTCTGCCAGCAATGGGCATAAAAAGTTTGCCTGTGGCAGGGCAGAGAAGCTGAAGTACAGAGGGCTACAAAATGCCAGTGTGCTCGGTCAGGTTCAGAGATCAGTAAGATCTGCACAAGCGTGCAGGCTGTAAAAGCAGCAGAACACGCCTGCCTGTGTTGTTACAGTCTTCCTGAGGCATCTGCTATTGGTTACATTTGGAAACAGAGCCACCAAACAGGTCAGAGCTTTGATCTGACGCGATATGAACATTCTTATGGTCCCCATATGCTGCTACGACATCTGGCCACTTCTGTTAGCTTTGTCTTAATAAGCCAGAAGAAATCTAATAAATCCTTCTATTACTGTGGCTACCAAGCTTTACATGCAGACCAGCACAATGTCTTTGGTGCAGCCTACTGCAAGGCAATACACCTCCAGGTTTCAGAGCAGAGGCATTTCAGAGAAAGGGCATTGTTTTGTGCACATATAATATTGTGGGAGCCGTGTGCAGGATGCCCCAAGCTTAGATTTTCACAGTGTACTGTGTCAAAAAAACAACCATCTATCTGCTGTGAGTGTCTTAAGCACTAGAGAATGATAGCAACCCGCAGGAAAATGTGGTCCTGTGTGTGCATTCACTACACACAGTTTCCAGGTGGGACTGTCAAAGTAGCCATTTTTTCAGCTTAGACTAAGAAGTGGCTAAAGAATGAAAATCTGGTAATAACTGAAAATTTCCAAAATGTATCAGTAGGCCAACACACCACATGAAATTCCAAAGGTCAGTTATTTCTTCTGTGAAGAAGTACATAAAAATCCCTAACTGATAGACGAACTAATCGACCAACCAAACCACCAACCAACCAACCCATCCCCATCCAAACAAAACCCTCCAGAACCCAATCCAACTCAACTCAACCCCAAAACCCCACAAGTACCAAAACCAAAGCAAAAAACCCACTCCAAACCCCCAGCATTATTGTTGGTTTTGCTGTTGGTTTTGCTCTTATTATATTACTATTACTATTACTATTACTATTACTATTACTATTACTATTACTATTACTATTACTATTACTATTACTATTTCTGATGTTGTTAGTATTATTACAACAATCAACAATCAACACTTCCACCATGGGCCGCTGGGCATGAAAAAGATGGGAAGCGCCCTTTCCAGAGAGGCGCCCCGCGTTCTCTGGGCTCTCCCAGCGGATGCTGACGGAGCTGCCTGGGGCCCTGCGGAGTGGGAAAGGGCTCTGCAGAGCCACCGGAGCCGGGGAGGGATGTGCCCGGGCTGTGCCCGCCGTCCCCGCTGGGTGGTGGTAAAACGCTGCGGATGATCGCACTGCAGTCAAGCAAGTCTTGGAATGCGCAAGTAAATCACAAGGAAAAACCTTTCAGGCTTATTCAAATGCTGAGGGATCAGTGCATCTTTGCTGCCTGCAGTACCAGCCTTGATCTTCTTATCTCCCCGGAGACTGAAGGACCTTGGTAGCAGTCCATGCTGTGCCCAGAGAAAGCCCGGTGATGGACACTTTCTGGGCACGTACCAACTGTTCTGTGGAATCACAGGACGGCCTGGGTCGGAAGCGACCTTAAAGGTCGCCTGGTTCCAAGCCCCCTGCCGTGGAAAGCGATACCTTGCAGTACAGCAGGCTGCTCAGAGCCCCATGGAACTTGAACTTGAATACTTCCACTGACCTGGTGCTCACAACTTTTGTGGGCATCTGGTTTCAGAGCCCCATCACCCTCACAGTCAAGAATTTCTTCCTACTATCTGGTCTAAACCTCTTTCAGCCTGAAGCCATTCCCTGAACACAGCACTCCAGGTGGGGTCTCCCCAGACGACAGCAAAAGGATCCTGCTGGCCGCACTGCATTGGATGCAATCCAGGATACAATGCACTTTCTGGGCTGCAAATGCACATTGCCTCCAACTGCAGTGCCAAGTCCCTAGTGAAAATAAAAAATATCTGGTGCAAAAGCAATTTCCAGCCATGGCAGGTTGTGGTGGCTCTTCCTTTGGCAATGAGGAGCCCTTGTGTCACGCCGAGGGCACTGCTATCCTGCCGCTGAAGGAGACAGAGGCGCCTGGACAGTGTGTGCGTGCAGAAATGGTGCAGCATTTGAAATGCTGCCTTGCAGAGAAGGATATGACCTCCCATCTCTATAAAGGATTGGATGAAGTAGCTTGTGGGACAAATAATAAAAATTATTTAAACGCATAGTTTTAATCTAACTCCTTAACTTTCAGGCTTAAAAATAGAAACACAAATAAAAGTTTCCTGAAGTTTGAGAGAGATTGATGGAGGCTACTGCAGTACTGCCTCTCTCAAAGTAATCATTTATCCTACGAAATTATGTTAAAAGCATGCAACATGTAAATGTACAGACACAGAAGAGAACAGTGAATGTGCGGTCAACACTTATGTTACACATTAATTTTCTTATGAATCACAAAGTACTTTTACTGAAGTTGTTGGGAAATGCACTAAGGTTTTTGTGCCTGAAATTTTCCTGGTTTATCTCTAGACTTTCAGAAGGTCACAGGTTATCCCACTTGCAAGTTGCAGTGCAGCTGAATGCTTATGGCAAAATTTGTTAGCAGCCTGATTTTTTCCTGGCTTGTAGCTGACAAGTTATTTGCCAAATAAGCTCTTTTAAATCATCATGTCTATGGTTTCAGTTGGGCCTTTAAGACAATTTTTTTCTGCTTTTAGTCAAAGTAAGGTAGTATTGTGAGGTAACAGAGAACCATGTTTTATAACAGCAACATCTGTGCTAGAGTGGCCTTCACCTTGTGTAGGAATACACGGTCAGTGCTGAAAACTACGAGAGCTAAGTACCAGAAAACTGAAGAAGAGGATAAGGAACAATCTCAGTGTCAGGACATGCTCCCAGTCCTTGTGAGCTGGACCAGATGTTAAAAACAAAACTTGTAAACATGAAGCTGTTTCTAGACCAAGAGCACGCTCTTCTCCATATGCTCAAGATTGTTATTTATATCTCTGGGATAAAACCGCTTGTCCCCGTGTGGTAACTGACACTTCCAGATCAATTCAGCACAGACTGAACTGTTGCTGCCTGAAAGCAGTAGGGCTTGTGCTGTTGGAGAGGACAGGCCATGTCCTTGTTAACACCTCAGGAAGTGCAATCCCATCTGGCACTCTTTAGCTAAAGCTTTACAGGAAAGAAACCGCCTTCTGGAGTTTGTCCTTTTGAAACAAGACTGAGGAAATACCGAAGACAACTTTGTCTAGCATTTTCAATTTTATCCTGTCATTGCATAAGGAGAAACTATCCTTCTTGGAGGCTGTTGAAGAACTAGGACATATTGCGCACTTCAACCTGAAAAAGAGATAAGTGGGGACACTATGACAGGGTCTGCATCCTTGTGAGTGACATGACAGGCAGGAATTTACGTCTCTTCTGTTAAAAGAAGATGTGAAACAGAAGGTATAAAACTGAAACCCCACCTAGCAACTTTTTTTACCTCTGTCAAGAATAAAGCTGTGGAGCTCACAGCCATGAAGTAATTTTAGTGGGCTTAGGGGAAGAGTGCAGAAGTTCATGAAAAACAAAGTCAGCAAGACCCTTAAATGGGAAGGGGAAAAAAAAGAACCTCAGATTATGTCCTTGAGCATGAAAACACTGCTATCTGGGAAGGCATACAGGGGAAGCGCTGCTGTGAGCTGGCTCCCCCTCAGGCAGCGCTCTTCAGCCTCGGGTTTCAAAAAACCTTTGATTTCTCACTCTGAGGTGGTTGTTTTCTTCCCATGTCATGAAGGAATTTACTTTGGACTGTCTTTGCAGACTTCTCAGTTGCCTCTCTGGCAAGTTGGCATGATTATTAATCTAAATATATTCTGTTAACTACTTTCTTGTATTTATTGTCATTGGTGAAAGGCAGACATACTTGGTAGGGTTTCTGAAGCTTGAAGGAGTAGGAAAAGACTGAGACAAAATGGAATGAGGCTTCATCAGGCTAACCTAAGGTGCTGAATAAGATATAGAAGATGGAGTCTCTGTAGCATTCATAATAGTTTAAAAGCTTAGATGCAGCGTATGTCACCCTCAATCATGTCTTTGTAGTATTACTTATTAACAATGATCATAAAAAAATAATTGGCAAAATTTAAAGCATCATGTTTTTTACTGGTGGAAGAGAACTAGGCATTCTGAGTTCAGCTTCTTAGCATAGCAAAATGCTTTTTCTGCCAGTGCTTTGCTGGCAACCTTTGAAGAGGCACAGGCTGTAACTATCAACATTCCACCTGCAAATATTTAACCTACTTGCATTTCTTCAAGGATTTTGGGTCAATTGGAGAAAAAAGTATACTAAAAATACCTGCATTTTTCTGCATTTCTTTAACCTTATGATTTTGGAAGCCATTTGTGTATTTTGGATTTTTACTTTGAAACTGTGCTCAGCAGTCACATCGCCAAAGGTCATACGTCTACACTGTACCTGTTCTTCATATTTTCTCTATAGTGAAAATCTTCAGACCTTACAAAAATGTTATATACGCATGTGCTGTTAGCTCTAGAGGCATGAAGAGAGTTGAGCTGGTTTGACACAACTCTTTAGCTGTCACTGACACAAGTCTTTTCTAGACTGAATGTGCCAGCCCCAGGAATCAGAACCTCAGTGTAATAGGTCATGGGCTCCTGCAACTTTGCTTTCAGTAACTGATTTATCTGCTGGTGAAGTGTTCTGCAAGTTTACATGGCTACATTAGAGAACAGAACTCCATTTCCTCTTGTCCTGGTGTTTGGAGGTAAGTGACTGAAATGCCCTTTCAAGGAAGGAGGAGGGTTTTTCACACACAAGGTACACAAGGTAGACCAGAGTCTTCTTGATATTAATTTTCTTTTGCATCCTGCATCTTACATTTTCCTCGTGCTGCTAGGGTTGTTTTACTCTGTGATTGCCACCAAGCCAGCGCATAATAAATTGAAGGAAAAGGCTGATTCCAAGGAGACTTTTCCAAAAGAAATGAGTCATTTATATATTCCCCAAGTACAAGTATTACCACTGGAGAACTAATCAGCTGGAAGCAGCCTCTTGCCACAATGCTTGTGCTGTCTTCAGCCTGTGTAGATATACTGCAGAAATAAGGAAAATCATATGGCAGCCTCCATTCCCTCAGATGCACAAAGACCTTCATCAGTTGATTAATCAATTAACTTTTTAATCAAGACCTTAGCAAACATATGATGATGTACGTTGAAGAGTGGACACTTTAATCCGAATAGTCCATACAAAAAACTGCCTGGTGCAAAGGAGGTAAATTTCTGGTTGCTGTGATAATCACCTCCCACGACTCACAGATGCACTTAAGAGTCCTAACTTCCTCCATTACCTCAGCTGCGAGAATGCAGATGCCACTAGAGTGAGAAAGAAAGCAGTTAAATATACAGCTGCAGCATGAAATAATTGCTTCTCCAGTTCTCTTCTCTATACTCCCAGAGGATATTCCAAGAAAGTAGACCAAACCCATTTTTAGCTCAGTCTTGAATTATTGAACATACTATGTACCAGGCTATTAACCAAGGGAAAAAGTGGTTAAGAAAAAGATTTGCATGTATAGAAGAACAGGATATTTATTAGAAAAAAAACTAAGTATTTTTGTCTTGTTTTTTTTCTTTTTTTTTTTTTTATTTTTTTTGTTGTTGTTGTTTTATTATGTTTGGTTGTTTTGTTTGTTTGGGGTATTTTGCTTGCGTATAAAGCAGGTAAATCATCATTTCAAAACTAAGGTAAATCATCATTTTAAAACTAAGGTCTTTTTCACCCTATGAGAATCCAGTTCTCATTATAGGTAGAATCATTATGGGGAGGGCAGATGCTGTGAAATAACTTTTTTTTTTGTTAAGGTCTCTTTATCCCAAGCAGATCTTACAAAATGTAATGTTAATTCGTGCACTGTATTCATGCACTTGCTAACAAGTCTAATACCTCTCCCAGCAGAGGTAAGTCTGCAGTGCAAATCTGAGGCATGACTGCTGTTCATGGAAGAATCCATCTCACAGGTAAGGCAGTAAAGCTACCACAGAGCAGGATGAGATACCCTCAGTGAGTACCCAGGAGCTGAGATATTGGGTGCCACAACTGTGCTGCTAGTCTGCAAAACATTCAGTAAATCTACATCTAGATAAACTGCAAAACCACCTCTGCATGCACTAGCACTGGTGGTGTTAGTGAGCTACTGATCTCAAGTCATACTGGACTAAGAGAAGGGAAAACAGACTGAGATGTATGCCCATGAGTGCACTCCATGGCACAGCTGGTACAGGTGCACCCACCAAAAAGAGCCACACTCACAGCATGGCATCTGCTCTGCCCTTCCCGTTGCCTGTCCACGATTCTTTTGGGAGCCCCAGGAGCAATTCCTCCAGGAGAATGGCAGGAAGTGGTGGAGCACTGATAGAGAGGTACCTCCATGTGAAGGGAAAAACTGAAACATTGCTTTAAAAGCAATTCAAACACCTACAGTGGACATCTTTCTAAATGGTTACTGTTCAGCTAACAGCAGCAAAAAGAGCAATGAAGCAGCAAAATGGGACCTTAAAAAGCACAGCTGTTTCCCACCACTGCTTGTTGTGCTGATCTGCAACCAGGTGAAGGTTGCTGGCAGCTCAAATGCCAGCCTGACCACCTGGACAATTAATTCATTGTAACTTCCACACCACTTGCAAAAAAGCCACATCATGTCATTGCTGTTGGAGCTATGCATATGAGAAGATGAATAAATTATACAGGGCTTTTTGAATGCATCTGTGCAATCAGTGAGGAGGAGTTACATAAGGCTCCTCTTCCTGGTGAAGGGGAAAGTGCCTTTCTTGAGCACAGTTCATCCAGGGACGGGTTCTGCATAGGAGAGTACTGACAAACTCTCAGACACAGAAAAGAAGGTGACAGTTTTCTCTACAATTCTCAAAAATTTCTTAGAACAGCCAAATCCTAGAGCCTATGGAAAGCTTGAGCAAAACAGCTTCTAGGATCTCAACAGGCACAAGTAAAACTTTAAAAGCATTTGCAGCTGCAGGTCTCCTGCAGGTTGTGCAGTCCTAGACCCTTTTGCAAAAAAGAAAGCCTAAAAGACGTACACGTACACTTACAGGGTCCAAATTCCATACTAACATAATTTCCACTCTGGCAGGCAATGTACAACCTTTCCAGGATGCCGGAGTGGTAAGACATGGCTCCCATGTCGAGCAATCTTTATAACAACCATTTTGGTAGAGCTTCCCACAGAGCTTCCTGCATTCACAAAGAGAAAATTGTTAGGTAGCTTGCAGACACACAAGAGCAACCTTACAAGAGCACCTACAGTGCAAGGAGTGTTCCAGAGACTGCTTCACAGTGCACAGTGTACAGAGCAGCTAGCGGTATCTCGTGGCTAGTAGCAGAGACAGACTTTTTTTCCTATTTGCTTTAAGAAACCATCAAAAGAAGGACAGAGGACTGGGAGATGTCTCAAGACTTCTGCTTAGTGTTTGGAGAAGGAGGGAAAGATGCCTCTTTCAGACATGTCAGTCAGAATAGTTTTATCTCCAAGTGAAGAAGAGTGGCTGTGCACTCACTGAACTGCAATAAATGTATGACATTTAAAAAAGAAAATGTGCTGTAAAGCATGCTAGGCCAGT